>NC_069503.1:823322985-823622985 GCF_027579735.1 Bombina bombina | reverse complement strand
TATGATGCATAGGAGCCGGCCCATTTTTGGTTGATAACCTGGGTTATTCTTGCTTATTGGATGGTATATGAAAGCATCAAATCAGCAAGCGCTATCCATGGTGCTGAACCTAAAATAGGCTGGCTGCTAAGATTTACATTCCTGCTTTTAACATAAAGATAGCAAGAGAACGAAGAAAAATTGATAATAGGAGTAAATTAAAAAGTTGCTTAAAATTTCATGCTCTATCTGAATCATGAAAGAAAAAATTTGGGTTCAGTGTCCCTTTAAGCAGCGCTTGTATTGGAGTGCAATGTTGCTCTACGCGCACTTCTTGCCTAATAACGCTGGGTTGATAAAAACCTGTAATACCAGCGCTGTAGGTAAGTGAGCGGTGAGAAAAAACTGCACGTTAGCACCACACCCCTGTTAACGCAAAACTCGTAATCTAGGCGAATGTTAACAATGCACAAGAGGATTCTGGGTAAGATATGCAAACATGTTTTGCTTCAAATACTGTTTTAACACAGTAATCCCTTAACAGGATTATTGCAGCAATACAGAAACGACTCACTAGACAGCCTGTTTCGTTCTTTTTAGAACTCGTCAGTAGTGATGTCGCAAACTTAAAAATTTCCGTTCAAGAACGGCAGACTCGAACTTCCGGTATTGTTCGCGAACCGGCGAACTGCGCAAACCGCCATTGACTTCAATAGGCAGGCGAACTTTAAAACCTACAAGGACTCTTTCTGGCCACAATAGTGATGGAAAAGTTGTTTCAAGGGGACTAACACCGGAACTGTGGCATGCTGAAGGGGGATCCCTGGCAAAACTCCCATGGAAAATTACATAGTTGATGCAGAGTCTGCTTTTAACCCATAAAGATCCTAAATCACCTAACATTCCCAAATTGTTTGCAATAACGTGCTTTAAAACATCAGTTATGATGTCGTATCTATCAGGTAGTGTAAGGGTTACGCCCACTTCACAGTGACAGAGCAAACTCCAAGTGTAACACACCACAAACAACCGCAAACAGTCCATTTGTACAACCACGAAATAGATAGATTTGATACATACATAGATTACATAGCTCAATCGATGCAATATACATATGATCGATACGAATTACATAGATCAATAGATGCAATATCCATTTGATAGATACGAATGTTATCGATCCAAAGATGTAATATACATTTGATAGATACGAATTACATCAACCAAAATATGTAATATACATTTTATAGATACGAATTACATCGATCAATAGATGCAATCTACATTTGATAGATATGTTTGATAGTTAGATCGATTTGATAGACAAATAGATAGATTTGAAATATATATAATTTCCCTGACAGAGTATAACAATAAGACATGCGGTCTGTGCCCGTGGTGTATTAAGTAGTACTATTCTTTGCAGTTTACTACAACCTGTTACTCCCCCTATCGGGGGAGATCTATATGGCCTTAATTTTTGGAACCGGGAGATGGAGGAAGATGATTGGTCTGTCCTCCTACTTCCAATTTGTCCAAAACACAAGTGGCTGTCTCAAAACAGTCCGGACAGAAGATAGATAGATAGATAGATAGATAGGATAGATAGATATACATAGATTGATAGTTAGATAGAATCGATAGAAGAGAAATAGATAGATTTGTTAAATATATAACTACCCTGACAAAGTATAATAATTAAACATGCGGTCTGGGACCCATGGTAACTCGGTTGTGTAAAGTAGTACTATTCTTAGCACTTTCATCCCTGTAACTCCTCCTATCGGGGGTGGTCTATATGGCCTGCATTATTACCTTACAAAGTATAACAAGACACGCGGTCTGGGACCCATGGTAACTAGGTTGTGTTAAGTAGTACTTTTTAAAGCACTTTAATCCCTGTTACTCCCCCTATCGGGGGAGGTCTATATGGCCTACATGATTACCCTGACAAACTATAATAACAAAACATGTGGTCTGGGACCCATGGTGGTTTTGGTATAACTAGGTTTTCTTAAGTATTACTATTCTTCTATTCACAGGCTGGCAGGCAGGAGGAAAGTGCAATTCAATGGCATGAGCAAACTGATGATTCACAATCGAACAATTTTTAATTTTAAAGATTAACAATACTGTTACAACAACTATGATTGGTGTAACTAGTTGGCAAGTGGGCCTGGCACACAGGCTGGCACTAGTGGTGGCAGGCTGGCCTGTGAACTAATATTAAATAACACTCGAAGAGTGATGTAAAAGTTTTTTTTTAAAACATTTAATGTTATGTTACAACAGATAGGAGTGGTGGACTGGCACTGAGGATGGAAGTAGGCACAGTATATGCTGGCAGCCTGACACACAGGCTGGCACTAATGGCAGCCTGGCTACTAAAATTTAATAACACTAGAAGAGGACTGATGTTAAAAAAAAATTAAATAAAATTTACACTAATGTTGTTACACCAAATATAAGTGGTGGGAAAAAAAAACAAAAAAAACTGTGTAACACTATATGATATGGGCCAGAAACACACAGGCCTGATGGAAAAAGAAATTAAATTACACTAGCAAAATGGGATATACAATCCTACCAGGAGGGGCAAAGTTTCCCAAACCTCAAAATGCCTATAAATACACCCCTCACCACACCCACAATTCAGTTTAACGAATAGCCAAGCAGTGGGGTGATAAAGAAAGGAGTAGAAAGCATCAACAAAGGAAATTTGGAAATAATTGTGCTTTATACAAAAAATCATAACCACCATAAAAAGGGTGGGCCTCATGGACTCTTGCCAATATGAAAGAAATGAATTTATCAGGTAAGTTCTTACATAAATTATGTTTTCTTTCATGTAATTGGCAAGAGTCCATGAGCTAGTGACATATGGGATATCAATACCCAAGATGTGGAGTCTTCCACTCAAGAGTCACTAGAGAGGGAGGGAATTAAACAAAAACAGCCATATTCCGCTGAGAAAATAATCCACAACCCAAAAATAAGTTTATTTTCACTTTTGAAAGAAAAAAACTTAAATCAAAAAGCAGAAAAATCAAACTGAAACAGCTGCCTGAAGAACTTTTCTACCAAAAACTGCTTCCGAAGAAGCAAATACATAAAAATGGTAGAATTTAGTAAATGTATGCAAAGAGGACCAAGTGGCTGCTTTGCAAATCTGATCAACCGAAGCTTCATTCTTAAAAGCCCATGAAGTGGAGACTGATCTAGTAGAATGAGCTGTAATTCTCTGAGGGGGGGTTGACCCGACTCCAAATAAGCTTGATGAATCAAAAGTTTCAACCAAGAAGCCAAGGAAATAGCAGAAGCTTTCTGACCTTTCCTAGGACCAGAAAATAAAACAAATAGACTAGAGTTTTCCTGAAATTTTTAGTAGCTTCCACATAATATTTCAAAGCTCTTACCACATCCAAAGAATGTAAGGATCTCTCCAAAGAATTCTTAGGATTAGGACATAAAGAAGGGACAACAATTTCTCTACTAATGTTGTTAGAATTCACAACCTTAGGTAAAAATTGAAAAGAAGTCCGTAAAACTGCCTTATCCTGATGAAAAATCAGAAAAGGAGACTCACAAGAAAGAGCAGATAGCTCAGAAACTCTTCTAGCAGAAGAGATAGCCAAAAGAAACAACACTTTCCAAGAAAGTAGTTTAATGTCCAAAGAATGCATAGGTTCAAATGGAGGAGCCTGTAAAGCCCTCAAAACCAAATTAAGACTCCAAGGAGGAGAAATTGACTTAATGACAGGCTTAATACGAACTAAAGCCTGTACAAAACAGTGTATATCAGGAAGTATAGCAATCTTTCTGTGAAATAAAACAGAAAGAGCAGAGATTTGTCCTTTCAAAAAACTTGCAGACAAACTCTTATCCAAACCATCCTGAAGAAACTGCAAAATTCTAGGAATTCTAAAAGAATGCCAGGAGAATTTATGAGAAGAACACCATGAAATGTAAGTCTTCCAAACTCTATAATAAATCTTTCTAGAGACAGATTTACGAGCTTGTAACATAGTATTAATCACTGAATCAGAGAAACCTCTATGACTTAGAACTAAGCGTTCAATTTCCATACCTTCAAATTTAATGATTTGAGATCCTGATGGAAAAACGGACCTTGAGATAGTAGGTCCGGCCGTAACGGAAGCGGCCAAGGCGGGCAACTGGACATCCGAACCAGATCCGCATACCAAAACCTGTGTGGCCATGCTGGAGCCACCAGCAACACAAAAGACTGTTCCATGATGATTTTGGAAATCACTCTTGGAAGGAGAACTAGAGGCGGGAAGATGTAAGCAGGTTGATAACACCAAGGAAGTGTCAGCGCATCCACTGCTTCAAGCCTTAACATCCCTGGACCTGGACAGGTATCTGGGAAGTTTCTTGTTTAGACGAGAGGCCATGAGATCTATCTCTGGAAGCCCCCACATCTGAACAATCTGAGAAAACACATCTGGATGGAGAGACCACTCCCCTGGATGTAAAGTCTGGTGGCTGAGATAATCCGCCTCCCAATTGTCTACACCTGGGATATGCACCGCAGAGATTAGACAGGAGCTGGATTCCGCCCAAGCAAGTATCCGAGATACTTCTTTCATAGCTTGGGGACTGTGAGTCCCACCCTGATGATTGACATAAGCCACAGTTGTGATATAGTCTGTCTGAAAACAAATGAACGGTTCTCTCTTTAGTAGAGGCCAGAACTGAAGAGCCCTGAGAATTGCACAGAGTTCTAAAATATTTATTGGTAATCTCGCCTCTTGAGATTTCCAAACCCCTTGTGCTGTCAGAGACCCCCAAACAGCTCCCCAACCTGAAAGACTCGCATCTGTTGTGATCACAGTCCAGGTTGGGCGAACAAAAGAAGCCCCTTGAACCAAACAATGGTGATCTATCCACCATGTCAGAGAGTGTCGTACATTGGGATTCAAGGATATTAATTGTGATATCTTTGTATAATCCCTGCACCATTGATTCAACATACAAAGCTGTAGAGGTCTCATGTGAAAACGAGCAAAGGGGATTGCGACTGATGCTGTAGTCATGAGACCTAAAACTTCCATGCACATAGCCACTGAAGGGAATGACTGAGACTGAAGGAGCCGACATGCTGCGACCAATTTTAAATGTCTCTTGTCTGTTAGAGACAGAGTCATGGACACTGAATCTATCTGGAAGCCTAAAAAGGTGACCCTTGTCTGAGGAATCAAGAAACTTTTTGGTAAATTGATCCTCCAACCATGTTTCCGAAGAAACAACACTAGTTGATTCGTGTGAGATTCTGCCGTATGTAAAGACTGAGCTAGTACCAAGATATCGTCCAAATAAGGAAACACCGCAATACCCTGTTCTCTTATTACAGATAGTAGGGCACCCAGAACCTTTGAAAAGATTATTGGAGCTGTTGCTAGGCCAAATGGAAGAGCAACAAATTGGTAATGCTTGTCTAGAAAAGAGAATCTCAGAAACTGATAGTGTTCTGGATGAATCGGAATATGAAGGTATGCATCCTGCAAGTCTATTGTGGACATATAATGTCCTTACTGAACAAAAGGCAGAATAGTCCTTATAGTCACCTTCTTGAAAGTTGGTACTCTTACATAACAATTCAAAATTTTCAGATCCAGAACTGGTCTGAACAAATTTTCTTTCTTTGGTACTATGAATAGGTTTGAATAAAACACCAAACCTTGTTCCTGAGGAGGAACTGGCATGATTACCCCTGAAGACTCCAGGTCTGAAACACACTTCAGAAAAGCCTGAGCTTTTACTGGATTTACAGGGATGCATGAGAGAAAAAATCTTCTCACAGGAGGTCTTACTCTGAATCCTATTCGATACCCTTGAGAGACAATGCTCTGTATCCAATGATTTTGGACAGATTTTATCCAAAAATCCTTGAAAACCCTTAATCTGCCCCCTACCAGCTGAGCTGGAATGAGGGCCGCACCTTCATGCGGACTTAGGGGCTGACTTTTGTTTCCTAAATGGCTTGGATTTATTCCAATTTGAGGAAAGCTTCCAATTGGAAGCAGATTCCTTGGGGGGGAGGATTGAGTTTTTGTTCCTTATTCTGACGAAAGGAACGAAAACGGTTAGAAGCCTTAGATTTACCCTTAGGTTTTTTATCCTGAGGCAGAAAAACTCCCTTTCCTCCAGTGACAGTTGAAATAATAGAATACAACTGAGAACCAAATAAATTATTACCTTGGAAAGAAAGAGATAGTAATCTAGATTTAGATGTCATATCAGCATTCCAAGATTTAAGCCACAAAGCTCTTCTAGCTAATACAGCTAAAGACATGGATCTAACATTTTTTAAACCTTGAAGAAGGAATAAAAGAAGTACCTGGCTTATTCCATTCCCTAGAAATCATATCAGAAATAGCCTCAGGAATGGGAAAAACCCTTGGAGAAACCACAGGAGGTTTAAAAACAGCATTTAAACGTTTATTAGACTGAACGTCAATAGGACTGGTTACCTCAATATCCAAAGTAATTAACACTTCTTTTAATAAAGAACGCATATACTCTATTTTAAATAAATAAGTAGATTTGTCAGTGTCAATATCTGAGGAAGGATCTTCTGTTTCAGATAGATCCTCATCAGAAGAGGATGAATTATTATGTTGTTGGTCATTTGAAATTTCATCAGCTAAATGAGAAGTTTTAAAAGACCTTTTACATTTATTAGAAGGTGGAAATGCAGACAAAACCTTCATAATAGATTCAGAAACAAATTCTTTAAAATTTACAGGTATATCATGCACATTAGAAGTTGAAGGAACTGCAACTGGCAATGTACTATTACTGATAGAAACACTATCTGCATGTAAAAGTTTATCATGACAACTATTACAAATGACATTCGGTGGAATAATTTCTACAATTTTACAACAAATGCACTTAGCTTTAGTAGAACCGATGTCAGGCAGCAATGTTCCAGCAGAAACTTCAGAGACAGGATCAGATTGGGACATGTTGCTCAATGTAAGAGAAAAAACAACATATAAAGAAAAATGATCTATTTCCTTAAATGACAGTTTCAGGAATGGGAAAAAATGCAAAAGCATAGGCCTCTTGATAGAGAAAAAAACAGGAGGCAAACATCAATGGAGTATTGAAATAATGAAAAACATATGACGCACAACGTAACGTAAACTTTTTTGGTGCCAAAAATGACCGGAAATGACACACTTGCGTCACTAATGACGCCGCCGTGTGAAAGGTCTCGGCGTCACGTATGACGCCGGAAATGACGAAGTTGCATCATAAACGTATTTTTTCGCGCCAAAAAAAGTTTGCGCCAAAAATGACGCAATAAAGTCTAGCATTTGACGCACCCGCGGGCCTAACACCCGCAATTGCAAAAAGTAGTCAAATTGAAAAAAAGACTAAACCCCAGGTAAGAAATACATTTCTTAAAGTGTTTACATTCCCAAATATGAAACTGACAGTCTGCAGAAGGAAATACATGAACCTGACTCATTGCAAATATAAGTACAATACATATATTTAGAACTTTATATAATTGCATAAAGTGCCAAACCATAGCTGAGAGTGTCTTAAGTAATAAAAACATACTTACCAAAAGACACCCATCCACACATAGCCGATAGCCAAACCAGTACTAAAACAGTTATTAGTAGAGGTAATGGTAAATTGAGAGTATATCGTCGATCTGAAAAGGGAGGTAGGAGATGAATCTCTACGACCGATAACAGAGAACCTATGAAATAGACCCCCGTTAGGGAAATCATCGTATTCAAATAAGTGATACTCCCTTCACGTCCCTCTAACATTCGCTGTACTCTGAGAGGAATCGGGCTTCAACAATGCTGAGAAGCGCATATCAACGAAGAAATCTTAGCACAAACTTACTTCACCAACTCCATAGGAGGCAAAGTTTGTAAAACTGAATTGTGGGTGTGGTGAGGGGTGTATTTATAGGCATTTTGAGGTTTGGGAAACTTTGCCCTTCCTGATAGGATTGTATATCCCATATGTGATTAGCTCATGGACTCTTGCCAATTACATGAAAGAAATGAAGTTAGATTACACTAGCAAAATAATTTAAAAGTTTATATTTTAATATTAAAATACAGTAATGTTAAGCAGATATGAGTGGTGGCACTGGCTGGCTGCTACGTAGGGCAGCAATTAACAACAGTATGCTCTGTAAGTCAGATAGACAGTTAGACACAGGCCTGATAGAAAATAAAATTAGATTACACTAGCATAATGATTTAAAGATTTTTTTTTTTTTTTAATTTAAAGAAAAAGGTTTAGCACATATGAGTCGTGGCTGATAGCCTTGGAAGGGCAGCAATTAAAAACAGTAGGCTCTGTAAGTCAGATACACACAGGCCTGATAGAAAATACAATTAGATTACACTAGCAAAATGATTTAAAGTTTTTTTTGGGGGGAATTTAAAAAAAGGTTAAACACATATGAGTCGTGGCTGATAGACTAGGGAGGGCAGCAATTAAACACAGTATGCTCTGTAAGTCAGCAAAACACACAGGCCTGATAGAAAATCATATTAGATTACACTAGCAAAATAATTTAAAAGTTTTTTTTTAAATTTAAAATAAGGTAAAGCAGATATGAGTGGTGGCTGGCACAGAGCAATTAACCAAAAGACTGAAAAAAACTGAAGTATATGCTGTGTGAGCCTGACAGACACAGGCCTGATAGAAAATGAAATTAGATTACACTAGCAAAATGATTTAAAAGTTTTTTTTTTAATTTAAAATAATGTTATAAGCGGATATGACCACTGGTGGCTGGCACAGAGCAATGAACCAGAGTATATGCTGTGTGACACAGGCCTGATAGAAAATGAAAATAAATTACACTAACAAAATAATTTCAAATTTTTGTTGGTTAAATTTAAACTAATGTTGTTAGGCAGATATCAGTGGTGGCACTAATCACAGCATATGCTGTGAGCCTCACACACAGGCTGAAAGCCAGGCAAATGCTAATAAAAATACTAAGAAAAACAAAACAAAAACGGCTGAAGTTATAGCCCTAAAAAGGGCTTTTTGGGGTGCTGTCCTTGCAGCAGAGATGAGATGAGTCCTTCAGGACTGTAGTGGACACTAAATACACTAGCCTAGCTATCTATTTCCCTATAATGTCAGCAGCAGCAACACAAAACATCCTCTCACTAAGAAAGCAAGGTCGTTATGAGTCTAAAATGGCTGCTGACCAGGAGCTGGGAGGGTCTGTGAGGGAGTGTCTGATGCTGATTGGCTCTAATGTGTCAGAAGGCTGTGACATAAAGGGTCAAAGTTTCCTCAATGATGACACATAGGGGGCGGATCGAACATCGCATGTGTTCGCCCGCAGCGGCGAACGCGAACAAGCTGAGTTCGCCGTGAACCGTTCACGGGCGAACAGTTCGGGACATCACTACTCGTCAGTAGGAGATAGATTACATATGCAAAATATTTTTTTTTGCTTCAAATACGGATTTATCTCCACCATAATTTTAATGAATTTTGATTTAACCATAAAATCAGCAAGCAGAAATCTATCTCCTACTGACGAGTTCTAAAAAAGAACGAAACAGGCTGTCTGTATGGTTTCTGTATTGCTGCAATAATCCTGTTAAGGGATCGCTGTGTTAAAACAGTATTTGAAGCAAAAAAAATTAGATTTTGCATATCTAATTTGCATATCTTACCCAGAATCCTATTGTCCATTGGTAACAATGTATGTGGAGTTTTACTGTAAATTTGTAATAGATCTATTTATTATAAAATTATAATTTACAAAACAAATACTGCAACACAATCATGTTTAATACTATTTTTTTATTCAAACTTTAAGTGCTCGAAAATTAAAATTTGATTTTTGAAGTTTTTTTATGCAAAATATTTTCACCATAAAAAAAACTAAATAAATCAATTACAACTTTAACCAGAAGATAATAATCTTAACATATTTTATTTAAACATATATCACTTTGACATTCCAAAATTAAAATTATCTTTGCATTCTTTTCTTTCCGAGGCTCAACATCTTCATATCATTTTTTATTTTTAACCTGTGTATATAAGCAAAACAAAATTAGACTTATTTGAAAACAAATGAATCAATTAAAAAAATAAAGAATATTAAAATGATATGTATTTTATTCATCAGAAAAATGACTTGATATTAATTGGTTACGTGCATGTGTACCCCCTTCGACTACATCTTGAGTAACTGATTCTACACCATCTTCCTCATGAATTATTAGTTCCAGTTTCTCTATGTCAGTTTGTCTTAAAGCGATGTTATGCAACATGCAACAGACCAACACCATTTCAGCCACTTTCTCTGGAGCGTATTGCAGAGGGCCTCCTGATTAATCTAATCAACGAAAACGGCTTTTGAGCATTCCAAAGGTCTTTTCGATCACACTCCTAGTAAATTTATGGGCCTCATTCAACCTCATCTCTGATCTGGAGCGCGGAATATTGTTTCGATTAAGTAGCCAGTTGCAACAGAAATATCCTGCAACTCCGTTAAAAAAAAAAAAATTACAATGTAAGACTATATTAATAATATGTATCACTAACATACATAATTTGAAATGAGAGAGAGAAGAGAGATAAGAGAGAGAGAGATTGATATATATATATACAGGGAGTGCAGAATTATTAGGCAAGTTGTATTTTTGAGGATTAATTTTATTATTGAACAACAACCATGTTCTCAATGAACCCAAAAAACTCATTAATATCAAAGCTGAATAGTTTTGGAAGTAGTTTTTAGTTTGTTTTTAGTTATAGCTATTTTAGGGGGATATCTGTGTGTGCAGGTGACTATTACTGTGCATAATTATTAGGCAACTTAACAAAAAACAAATATATACCCATTTCAATTATTTATTTTTACCAGTGAAACCAATATAACATCTCAACATTCACAAATATACATTTCTGACATTCAAAAACAAAACAAAAACAAATCAGTGACCAATATAGCCACCTTTCTTTGCAAGGACACTCAAAAGCCTGCCATCCATGGATTCTGTCAGTGTTTTGATCTGTTCACCATCAACATTGAGTGCAGCAGCAACCACAGCCTCCCAGACACTGTTTAGAAAGGTGTACTGTTTTCCCTCCTCACATTTGATGATGGACCACAGGTTCTCAATGGGGTTCAGATCAGGTGAACAAGGAGGCCATGTCATTAGATTTTCTTCTTTTATACCCTTTCTTGCCAGCCACACTGTGGAGTACTTGGACGCGTGTAATGGAGCATTGTCCTGCATGAAAATCATGTTTTTCTTGAAGGATGCAGACTTCTTCCTGTACCACTGCTTGAAGAAGGTGTCTTCCAGAAACTGGCAGTAGGACTGGGAGTTGAGCTTGACTCCATCCTCAACCCGAAAAGGCCCCACAAGCTCATCTTTGATGATACCAGCCCAAACCAGTACTCCACCTCCACCTTGCTGGCGTCTGAGTCGGACTGGAGCTCTCTGCCCTTTACCAATCCAGCCACGGGCCCATCCATCTGGCCCATCAAGACTCACTCTCATTTCATCAGTCCATAAAACCTTAGAAAAATCAGTCTTGAGATATTTCTTGGCCCAGTCTTGACGTTTCAGCTTGTGTGTCTTGTTCAGTGGTGGTCGTCTTTTAGCCTTTCTTACCTTGGCCATGTCTCTGAGTATTGCACACCTTGTGCTTTTGGGCACTCCAGTGATGTTGCAGCTCTGAAATATGGCCAAACTGGTGGCAAGTGGCATCTTGGCAGCTGCACGCTTGACTTTTCTCAGTTCATGGGCAGTTATTTTGCGCCTTGGTTTTTCCACATGCTTCTTGCGACCCTGTTGACTATTTTGAATGAAACGCTTGATTGTTCGATGATCACGCTTCAGAAGCTTTGCAATTTTAAGAGTGCTGCATCCCTCTGCAAGATATCTCACTATTTTTGACTTTTCTGAGTCTGTCAAGTCCTTCTTTTGACCCATTTTGCCAAAGGAAAGGAAGTTGCCTAATAATTATGCACACCTGATATAGGGTGTTGATGTCATTAGACCACACCCCTTCTCATTACAGAGATGCACATCACCTAATATGCTTAATTGGTAGTAGGCTTTCGAGCCTATACAGCTTGGAGTAAGACAACATGCATAAAGAGGATGATGTGGTCAAAATACTCATTTGCCTAATAATTCTGCACTCCC
This sequence comes from Bombina bombina, assembly GCF_027579735.1. Classification (NCBI taxonomy): domain Eukaryota; kingdom Metazoa; phylum Chordata; class Amphibia; order Anura; family Bombinatoridae; genus Bombina; species Bombina bombina. The sequence goes on along the minus strand of NC_069503.1, from coordinate 823,610,806 downwards.
TGTATATATATATATATATATATATATATATATATATACACACACTGTGTATATAATTATATATAAATACAATTACAGTTAATTTTGAAAAATAAATGTTATTCCATATTAATGTGTTGTTTAGGGATTAACCACATCTTCATATAAAAAAATACATGTATGTAATTTTTGTTTGACGAGGTGGGTAACCCAGCAAAGTTAAGGTTAAGTAGAATAAAATCTATTTAGGACAAGTCCATGTAAGTGTATACATGTTATGCAATATTCATGTATTTTTGTTGGAATTGCACCCAGTGCACCAGAGAAAGTATAACATTGACGTGATTGATTGACCATAAATCTGGTATATTTTTAAATATAAATATATTATAATAAATTATATATATATATATATATATATATATATATATATATATATATATATATATATATATATATATATATATATATATATTTTTTAATACACACCAAAATCAATATTTATAAAAAATTTAATTTAAAAATCTTTCTATTGATTCTCTATTCTCTATCAGCTAGATTATGAGTTTGGCGTTATGAGTGAAAAAGCACTGCTATTACAAGTCTTGTAGGTATAGGATTTTAGCAGCTTTTATCCTATTGGCTGATTGAAATCTTTCAGCCAATAGGTATGCAAGGGACGCCATCTTGGATGACATCACTTGCATTGAAGTTCCAGTTTACAGTGGCGACCGTATGAAGAGGATGCTCCACGCCGGAAAAGACGCGAGTGTAATGGTAGAATTTTTGATAACTTTGTGAGAGCTTCAAATAGTGTTGATTAACCTTCAGACTGGCAAGCGTGCAGCATTTGCTGCCTTCATTTACCAAACAATTGCTTTTGCAGTGGCGCCCCTTCTCTCCCACAATTGGTTTTGTTTATAAATATCCTTGTCAGATCTGACCAGGAGTATTTAACTCTTAAGACTGCTGCTACTTAATTAGCATTGCCTGCACTGACAGGTCTCTGAAGCTGCATCCAAAGCTTCATAAATGCCCATTGTATAAAATGTCATTGGTTGCCATGGCTGAAAAACTATAGCTTGGGCCATTCTCAATGGTCTATATTTAATTGGAAAATACTTCTCATGAAACTATGGGTAAGGCAAACATTTTTGCATTCCATAATAGTTTGCAGTGAATTATGTAGTGCAAATTAGAAGTGTCATATTCACACATTCCTTTTATCCTTATCATGTCAGTGACAAATATTCATCAGTAGAATGTTATATAACAATTCATGTGGAAGTAATGCAAAAATAGCTCCCTAAATAAGGCCAGATTACGAGTAGAGTGCAAATGTTAGCGCACAAGTGCTATCAGGTGTTTGTGATCATTTGAGGCCACGTTAAATTGCACTTACAAGTTGAAAATAAATGATGATTTATGGTGCGATGAGGATTTATGCTACAATGATTACCGCGTCCTAAGAGCTGTGGTTAACTGTTTCGCGAAACAAAAAAGTGTCACAAATCACAAAAAAAATACATTACAAAATATAGTTACTTTCATAATAACACCATCTAATAAAAATTATTTAAAAAAATATTGCACACAAAAGTTATAAGGGCTCAAAGATATGAGGTCTCAGGTGTTAGAGAAAAAAAAAAGGCAGCCAAAGGGCTTTAACATAGAAATACATAAATAAACATGTCTAAAGATGTATATGTATGTATATATATATATATATATATATATATATATGTGTACATATGTATTTATATACATATATATATATGTCTATATGTGTACATATGTATTTATATACATATATACACATTTAAACACATAAATACATATGTACACACATATAATCATATAAATAAGTACATTGGAGCCTTTTGCAGCTAAGTAGATGAAAACCTGAAGAATTATATTTATGCCATATTCATATATAAAAGTGTTAGTTTGTATCTAGTGGATATATTTTACACTCCAATGTTCTGCACATAGCAGAATATGTTCTAAGTATTTATAAATAGATATTCTTATATATATATATCTGTATATATCTATATCTAAATATAATCAAATAGCGTGCGAGCGATAACTGTCAGTGTTTTTTTTTAGCTCTGTAGAAATCTATAGGGAGAAATGAATGCGGTTGTGTTATAAAAAGTCCTCAACTCTTAATACTAGCGCTAATGCACATTTTTAGAAAAATCTTAATTTTTTGCAGTTCCTTATCTTATCTCTGTTGAGGCTCCTTGGGGTCAGATACATAGCAGGTAAGCTTTGTGAAGTCTGTAGTGTGCACTTGTGAAGCAGCAGTGTCAACTGTAAAACCGATGCTCTTCAGAATTAAAGGGACAGTCTACACAATCATTTTTTGTTGTTTTAAAAGATAGATAATCCCTTTATTACCCATTCCCTAGTTTTGCATAACCAACACAGTTATATAAATATATATAAATATACTTTTTACCTCTGTGATTATCTTGTATCTAAGCCTCTGCAAACTGCCCTCTTATTTCGGTTCTTTTAACTGACATGCATTTTAGCCAATCATTGCTGGCTCATAGGAACTCCACGTGCGTGAGCACAGTGTTATCTATATGACACACATGAACTAACACCCTCTAGTGGTGAAAAACTGTCAAAACGCCCTAAAAAAAGAAGCGGCCTTCAAGGGCTTAGAAATTAGCATATGAACCTCCTAGGTTTAGCTTTCAACTAAGAATACCAAGAGAACAAAATTGGTGATAAAAGTAAATTGGAAACTTGCTTAAAAATTACATGCCCTATCTGAATCATAAAGGTTTAATTTTGGACTAGACTGTCCCTTTAACTTACAGAAGGGGAAAATAAATAAAGCATTTTTAAAAGATGCTTTCCTAAACATTTTACATCATAATCTCACAGTGTTTCATGTTCCTTTAACTAAACATTCATTCAAGCTGTTGTTGCACTTGGGTATTCGTGAGAAAATGATAGATTGTACAGTGATTCCTATAAGATAGGGGGCGCCCTAAAAAGTAACAAAATATCAAACCTAGTATGGTATTAGATAAACAACAGATCAATTAAACAAATATTTTAAATCAAATATTATACTATGTATCACACACAATGTATAGACAGTTAATAGTACTCCAATAATTCCAATTATACAAATACAGAGTCTCTGAGGAGTGAATTAATTGAGGGTAATCTTTAGGCAGCAATCTGTAGAGAACCCGGCCAGGATCCCATAGAGATGATCTACAAAACAGAAAAGAGACAGATGCGCCACATGGCCCAATATTGTTTGTTCAACACAATGAATATGGTCTAGTCATGCCAATGCAAACTCACAATTTAGGGAGCACTTCAATTAGTGCAATAGAAGCAGTCTGGGATCAATCACAGTCACCCAGCAGACCGATCTGCATGTAATGGTTGGTAACCGAAGCTAATCACGTGAGAAACATCCCCTTTGCAAATTATGAGATATCAATAGCCTCTGACAATAATCATTTATTGATGAGTTTTAATATAGAATAGCAGTCCACATAATGTTCACTGTTAGATTATTACACAGATACCCCTATTATACTCATTTTGAGAAAAATGTACACTCCATAATAAGAATATAGTCTGTCAGATATCGATGAGGGAGAAAAAATCTACAACCGTATTGGGATTGGTATTCAAACTCCATTATTTATCAAAGTTGTCATCTAAATAGTACAGCGGTGCTTCTTTTGAATTTCCCAGCACAGCATGATATTCACAACACATATTTTATATTTGACTCTCTTTAAATAAATTAGACAAATATTTTAATATCGCTACGGCACTTAGGGGATACACGCATGCGCATCTGTAAGACAGAGACTGACAGATGACATCACACGCATGCGCAGTGACAATTAGAGAACGCCGTAGGAAATACAAACATGAAGGTTTACTCTCCATCGACACATGATATAATAATACTAACTTCAAGTAAGTCAACGTATCTTTAAGGCTGCAGATATATATTATCATTCCAATCTTTAACCATCAATAGAGAGAGTTTGTATAATTATATTACGCATATTACTTTACCGGTCAGTGGTGCCTAACAGGATCATTAATCCTTTAGATGGAGAAATACATATGAGAATACAAAGATGGGGAAATAAATAAATAAATAAATAAATACACTTGTATTGTTGGTAAACATCATTTTATTACAATGTTATGATCTATAAGGTGATTTACATATGTCATCCACTATAGTAAATGCTGATAGGGTGCTCTCAAAGGGAGTTGCCTTATGCCACCCCCCTAACAGGTGTGTCCAATTAAAGTTGATACATATGTTGGTTATAAATAGCACGTGTTTTAGTTATATGTTGTAAGCCTGATGAAACAGCCTGTGTGCTGAGAAACGCGTCGCTTGTTTTTACTTGTTTTTAATAGTAAACGTATTACTTTTTTATAAAACACTTGCTCTTGTGCATTATTTGGACCAATTGTTGGCCTCTTTTTTGGACCTCTGCTGATTGCCTCCTGTGGGAACCCTGTCATAGTCTGTTGGGTGACTGTATTGATCCCATCCTGCCTGACTAGCATCACTGAAGATGCTTTACCAATTGTGAGTATATTACCTAAACACAGTAATATATCTTGGGTCCAAACTGTGCTAGGCCATATAGGCACCTCTGTGTCTCTTTATATTCCCACTACAGATTATTCTTATCTATCCAAGAGGTCGGTCTGCTGGGTGACTGTGATTGATCCCAGACTGCTTCTATTGCACTAATTGAAGTGCTCCCTAAATTGTGAGTTTGCATTGGCACGACTAGACCATATTCATTGTGTTGAACAAACAATATTGGGCCATGTGGCGCATCTGTCTCTTTTCTGTTTTGTAGATTGTACAGTGAATTTGCAAAATTTATTGAGGGCCAAATTACAAGTGGAACTCTAAATATTGCTTTTGTGAAAGTGATATTTGTAATCCACTGAGTAATACCAGTGCACGCTAATGTGCGATAAATTAGCACTCCACTTGTCATATAGCCCTGAATATGCTAAACAGAATTCCCTAGTAAAATGTGCTATTTTACTTACAACAAGCAAATATTACACTTTTAATGAATGTAACTCACTGAATTGTATCTAATGCATTTTTTCCAGTGACATTGAAAATGGTAGCACGATTCATGTGGAGCTAGGCATTTATGATGAAGTTGATCATAGAATCTGTCAGAACTACTATGAAAACTGTCCAAATATTGAACATATTACTAATATTTGAATAATCTTTGTATATGTTCTGAAAACTAATAGGATTTAAATAAAGTAATACAAATGTCAAGTGTAACACCTTATCAGTAAAGGGTTTTTTCATCAATTTCATTAAGTCTGAAGTTAGATTACCTTCATGGATTAATAGAAAAACTGCATTTAAAAGCAAATTCAACATCAGTAGGTTCTGTATTTTCTTGGAAGGATTCTTGGGAGAATTATACATGTGTGATAACTATAACATTAGTGAATTAAAAAATCTAATTTATATTTAATTAGACTTTAAATTATACATATGTTTTAGATAAATTGCATACATACATTTTTTTTTTTAAATTATTAGCTTCTTAAAGGGATACTAACCCCACATGTTTTCTTTCATGATTCAGATAGAGCATGCAATTTTAAGCAACTTTCTAATTTACTCCTATTATCAATTTTTCTTTGTTCTCATGTTATCTTGTTTTGAAAAAGCAGTAATAAAAGGTTAGGAGCCGGCCCATTTTTAGTTCAGCACCTTTGTAGAGTTTGCTGATTGGTTTGCTACATTTAGCCACAAATCAGCAAGTGCTACCCAGGTGCTGAACAAAAAATGGTCCGGCTCTAAAGCTTACAGTACTGCTTTTTCAAATATTGATAGCATGCGAACAAAGAAAAATTGATAATAGGAGTAAATTAGAAAGGTGCTTAAAAACTCATGTTCTATCTGAATCATGAAAGAAAAAAATTGGGTTTAGTATCCCCTTAAAGTAAGACAAAAGTCAGATAATGTGATTAGAGTAATAATCGCACTTAGGTTATTGATAGTAGAACAGACGTCCTAAACTCATGCACCCAACAACCACCTGCAGATCACACCTTCTCAAGTCCTTCTGATTCGAAAAAATTAGTGACAAGCACCCAATGCCAAAGTATAGCATAAACAATATAAACAAATAACCAGAGACTAGAGGAAGGAAAGCTTCTACTGCTGCCATATTACATAAATCATTTGCATTCTGCTATTCCAGAATGATTTTCTAGAAAGATCTAAAAGTTCTTAGTAAAAAAACAGAATTTATGTTTACCTGATAAATTTCTTTCTCCTACGGTGTATCCGGTCCACGGCTTCATCCTTACTTGTGGGATATTCTCAATCCCTACAGGAAGTGGCAAAGAGAGCACACAGCAAAGCTGTCCATATAGCTCCCCTCAGGCTCCGCCCCCCAGTCATTCGACCGACGGTTAGGAGAAAAAGGAGAACCATAGGGTGCAGTGGTGACTGTAGTTTATAAAAAATAAATTTAAACCTGACTAAAATGCCAGGGTGGGCCGTGGACCGGATACACCATAGGAGAAAGAAATTTATCAGGTAAACATAAATTCTGTTTTCTCCTACATTGGTGTATCCGGTCCACGGCTTCATCCTTACTTGTGGGAACCAATACCAAAGCTTTAGGACACGGATGAAGGGAGGGAACAAGTCAGGTAACCTAAACGGAAGGCATCACTGCTTGCAAAACCTTTCTCCCAAAAATAGCCTCCGAAGAAGTAAAAGTATCGAATTTGTAAAATTTGGCAAATGTATGCAGTGAAGACCAAGTCGCTGCCTTACAGATCTGTTCAACAGAAGCCTCATTCTTGAAAGCCCAAGTGGAAGCCACAGCTCTAGTAGAGTGAGCTGTAATTCGTTCAGGAAGCTTCCTTCCAGCAGTCTCATAAGCCAACCGGATGATGCTTTTCAGCCAGAAAGACAGAGAGGTCGCAGTCGCCTTTTGACCTCTCCTCTTACCAGAATAGACAACAAACAAGGACGATGTTTGTCTGAAATCTTTAGTTGCTTTTAGGTAAAACTTCAAAGCACGAACCACATCGAGATTGTGTAACAGACGTTCCTTGTTAGAAGCTGGGTTAGGACACAGAGAAGGAACAACTATTTCCTGGTTAATATTCTTATTGGAAACCACTTTTGGAAGAAAACCAGGTTTGGTACGTAAAACGACCTTATCTGTATGAAACACCAGATAGGGTGAATTACACTGCAAAGCAAACAAATCAGAAACTCTTCTAGCGGAAGAGATAGCAACCAAAAACAAAACTTTCCAAAATAGTAACTTAATATCTATGGAATGTAGAGGTTCAAACGGAACCCCCTGAACAACTGAAAGAACTAGATTTAGACTCCATGGAGGAGCCACAGGTCTGTAGACAGGCTTAATTCTGACTAAAGCCTGCACAAACTCCTGAACATATGGCATTGCTGCCAGACGTTTGTGTAACAAAACAGACAGAGCTGATATCTGTCCTTTTAAGGAACTAGCTGACAAACCTTTCTCCAATCCTTCTTGGAGAAAAGCTAAAATCCTTGGAATCCTAATCTTACTCCATGAGTAACCCTTGGATTCGCACCAACAAAGATATTTCCGCCATATCTTATGGTAAATTTTCCTAGTGACAGGCTTTCTAGCCTGAATCAGGGTATCTATAACTGAATCCGAAAACCCACGCTTAGCTAGAATCAAGCGTTCAATCTCCAAGCAGTCAGTTGCAGAGAGACAAGGTTTGGATGAACGAATGGACCTTGAATTAGAAGGTCCTGCCTCAAAGGTAGCTTCCATGGTGGAACCGATGACATATTCACCAGGTCTGCATACCAGGTCCTGCGTGGCCACGCAGGAGCTATCAGAATTACCGAAGCCTTCTCCTGTTTGATCCTGGCTACTAGCCGTGGGAGAAGAGGAAACGGTGGAAAGACATACGCTAGATTGAACGACCAAGGCGCTGCTAAGGCATCTACCAGTATCGCCTTGGGATCCCTGGACCTGGACCCGTAACATGGAACTTTTGAGTTCTGACGTGACGCCATCAGATCCGGAATGCCCCATAGTTGAGTTGTCCACTCCTGGGATGTGAATTGCTGATAGATGGCAGGAGCGATCCTCTGCCCATTTGATTATCTTGGATACCTCTCTCATCGCCAGGGAACTCTTCGTTCCCCCCTGATGATTGATGTACGCTACAGTCATCATGTTGTCCGACTGAAATCTGATTAATCTGGCCTCCGCTAGTTGAGGCCATGCCTGGAGCGCATTGAATATCGCTCTCAATTCCAAAATGTTTATCGGGAGAAGAGATTCTTCCCGAGACCATAGACCCTGAGCCTTCAGGGACTCCCAGACCGCGCCCCAGCCAAAAAGACTGGCGTCGGTCGTGACAATGATCCACTCCGGTCTGCGGAAACTCATTCCCTGAGACAGGTGATCTAGAGACAGTCACCAGAGGAGTGAGTCTCTGGTTTTCTGGTCCATTTGAATCTGGGGAGACAAGTCTGCATAATCCCCATTCCACTGTTTGAGCATGCACGGTTGCAATGGTCTTAAATGAATTCGAGCAAAAGGAACCACGTCCATTGCCACAACCATTAGTCCTATTACCTCCATGCACTGAGCTATGGAGGGCTGAGGAATGGATTGAAGAACTCGACAAGCGTTCAGAAGCTTTAACTTCCTGACCTCTGTCAGAAAGATCTTCATTTCTACGGAGTCTATTATTGTTCCCAGAAAGGGAACCCTTGTGGACGGGGACAGGGAACTTTTTTCTATGTTCACCTTCCATCCGTGAGATCTGAGAAAGGCTAGAACAATGTCTGTATGAGCCCTTGCTTTGGGAAGGGACGATGCTTGTATTAGAATGTCGTCTAGGTAAGGTGCTACTGCAATGCCCCTCGGCCTTAGCACCGCTAGAAGGGACCCTAGCACCTTTGTGAAAATTCTGGGAGCAGTGGCTAATCCGAACGGAAGAGCCACAAACTGGTAATGTTTGTCCAGAAAGGCGAACCTCAGGAACTGATGGTGATCTTTGTGGATAGGAATATGCAGGTACGCATCCTTTAAGGTATTGACCCTTCTGGATCGTTGGTAAAATTGTCCGAATGGTTTCCATTTTGAATGATGGAACTCTGAGGAATTTGTTTAGAATTTTTAAGTCCAGAATTGGCCTGAAAGTTCCTTCTTTTTTGGGAACTACAAACAGGTTTGAGTAAAAACCCAGTCCTTGTTCCGCTGTTGGAACTGGGTGTATCACTCCCATCTTTAATAGGTCTTCTACGCAACGTAAGAATGCCTGTCTCTTTATCTGGTCTAAAGATAAGCGAGACATGTGGAACCTTCCCATTGGAGGAAGGTCCTTGAACTCTAGAAGATACCCCTGAGAAACAATTTCTAGTGCCCAGGGGTCCGGAACATCTCTTGCCCAAGCCTGAGCAAAGAGAGAAAGTCTGCCCCCTACTAGATCCGGTCCCGGATCGGGGGCTACCCCTTCATGCTGTCTTGGTAGCAGCAGCAGGCTTCTTGGCCTGTTTGCCCTTTTTCCAGCCTTGCAAAGGCTTCCATGCTGGTTTGGGCTGGGATGCGTTACCCTCTTGCCTAGTGGCTGTAGAGGTGGAAGTCGGTCCGTTCCTGAAATTGCGAAAGGAACGAAAATTAGACTTATTTTTAGTCTTGAAAGGTCTATCCTGTGGAAGGGCATGGCCCTTTCCCCCAGTGATATCTGAAATAATTTCCTTCAACTCTGGCCCAAATAGGGTCTTACCCTTGAAAGGAATATTAAGTAATTTTGTTTTGGACGACACATCCGCCGACCAAGACTTTAACCAAAGCGCTCTGCGCGCCACAATTGCAAAACCAGAATTTTTCTGATTCGAAAAAATTAGTGACAAGCACCCAATGCCAAAGTATAGCATAAACAATATAAACAAATAACCAGAGACTAGAGGAAGGAAAGCTTCTACTGCTGCCATATTACATAAATCATTTGCATTCTGCTATTCCAGAATGATTTTCTAGAAAGATCTAAAAGTTCTTAGTAAAAAAACAGAATTTATGTTTACCTGATAAATTTCTTTCTCCTACGGTGTATCCGGTCCACGGCTTCATCCTTACTTGTGGGATATTCTCAATCCCTACAGGAAGTGGCAAAGAGAGCACACAGCAAAGCTGTCCATATAGCTCCCCTCAGGCTCCGCCCCCCAGTCATTCGACCGACGGTTAGGAGAAAAAGGAGAACCATAGGGTGCAGTGGTGACTGTAGTTTATAAAAAATAAATTTAAACCTGACTAAAATGCCAGGGTGGGCCGTGGACCGGATACACCATAGGAGAAAGAAATTTATCAGGTAAACATAAATTCTGTTTTCTCCTACATTGGTGTATCCGGTCCACGGCTTCATCCTTACTTGTGGGAACCAATACCAAAGCTTTAGGACACGGATGAAGGGAGGGAACAAGTCAGGTAACCTAAACGGAAGGCATCACTGCTTGCAAAACCTTTCTCCCAAAAATAGCCTCCGAAGAAGTAAAAGTATCGAATTTGTAAAATTTGGCAAATGTATGCAGTGAAGACCAAGTCGCTGCCTTACAGATCTGTTCAACAGAAGCCTCATTCTTGAAAGCCCAAGTGGAAGCCACAGCTCTAGTAGAGTGAGCTGTAATTCGTTCAGGAAGCTGCCTTCCAGCAGTCTCATAAGCCAACCGGATGATGCTTTTCAGCCAGAAAGACAGAGAGGTCGCAGTCGCCTTTTGACCTCTCCTCTTACCAGAATAGACAACAAACAAGGACGATGTTTGTCTGAAATCTTTAGTTGCTTTTAGGTAAAACTTCAAAGCACGAACCACATCGAGATTGTGTAACAGACGTTCCTTGTTAGAAGCTGGGTTAGGACACAGAGAAGGAACAACTATTTCCTGGTTAATATTCTTATTGGAAACCACTTTTGGAAGAAAACCAGGTTTGGTACGTAAAACGACCTTATCTGTATGAAACACCAGATAGGGTGAATTACACTGCAAAGCAAACAAATCAGAAACTCTTCTAGCGGAAGAGATAGCAACCAAAAACAAAACTTTCCAAAATAGTAACTTAATATCTATGGAATGTAGAGGTTCAAACGGAACCCCCTGAACAACTGAAAGAACTAGATTTAGACTCCATGGAGGAGCCACAGGTCTGTAGACAGGCTTAATTCTGACTAAAGCCTGCACAAACTCCTGAACATATGGCATTGCTGCCAGACGTTTGTGTAACAAAACAGACAGAGCTGATATCTGTCCTTTTAAGGAACTAGCTGACAAACCTTTCTCCAATCCTTCTTGGAGAAAAGCTAAAATCCTTGGAATCCTAATCTTACTCCATGAGTAACCCTTGGATTCGCACCAACAAAGATATTTCCGCCATATCTTATGGTAAATTTTCCTAGTGACAGGCTTTCTAGCCTGAATCAGGGTATCTATAACTGAATCCGAAAACCCACGCTTAGCTAGAATCAAGCGTTCAATCTCCAAGCAGTCAGTTGCAGAGAGACAAGGTTTGGATGTACGAATGGACCTTGAATTAGAAGGTCCTGCCTCAAAGGTAGCTTCCATGGTGGAACCGATGACATATTCACCAGGTCTGCATACCAGGTCCTGCGTGGCCACGCAGGAGCTATCAGAATTACCGAAGCCTTCTCCTGTTTGATCCTGGCTACTAGCCGTGGGAGAAGAGGAAACGGTGGAAAGACATACGCTAGATTGAACGACCAAGGCGCTGCTAAGGCATCTACCAGTATCGCCTTGGGATCCCTGGACCTGGACCCGTAACATGGAACTTTTGAGTTCTGACGTGACGCCATCAGATCCGGAATGCCCCATAGTTGAGTTGTCCACTCCTGGGATGTGAATTGCTGATAGATGGCAGGAGCGATCCTCTGCCCATTTGATTATCTTGGATACCTCTCTCATCGCCAGGGAACTCTTCGTTCCCCCCTGATGATTGATGTACGCTACAGTCATCATGTTGTCCGACTGAAATCTGATTAATCTGGCCTCCGCTAGTTGAGGCCATGCCTGGAGCGCATTGAATATCGCTCTCAATTCCAAAATGTTTATCGGGAGAAGAGATTCTTCCCGAGACCATAGACCCTGAGCCTTCAGGGACTCCCAGACCGCGCCCCAGCCAAAAAGACTGGCGTCGGTCGTGACAATGATCCACTCCGGTCTGCGGAAACTCATTCCCTGAGACAGGTGATCTAGAGACAGTCACCAGAGGAGTGAGTCTCTGGTTTTCTGGTCCATTTGAATCTGGGGAGACAAGTCTGCATAATCCCCATTCCACTGTTTGAGCATGCACGGTTGCAATGGTCTTAAATGAATTCGAGCAAAAGGAACCACGTCCATTGCCACAACCATTAGTCCTATTACCTCCATGCACTGAGCTATGGAGGGCTGAGGAATGGATTGAAGAACTCGACAAGCGTTCAGAAGCTTTAACTTCCTGACCTCTGTCAGAAAGATCTTCATTTCTACGGAGTCTATTATTGTTCCCAGAAAGGGAACCCTTGTGGACGGGGACAGGGAACTTTTTTCTATGTTCACCTTCCATCCGTGAGATCTGAGAAAGGCTAGAACAATGTCTGTATGAGCCCTTGCTTTGGGAAGGGACGATGCTTGTATTAGAATGTCGTCTAGGTAAGGTGCTACTGCAATGCCCCTCGGCCTTAGCACCGCTAGAAGGGACCCTAGCACCTTTGTGAAAATTCTGGGAGCAGTGGCTAATCCGAACGGAAGAGCCACAAACTGGTAATGTTTGTCCAGAAAGGCGAACCTCAGGAACTGATGGTGATCTTTGTGGATAGGAATATGCAGGTACGCATCCTTTAAGGTATTGACCCTTCTGGATCGTTGGTAAAATTGTCCGAATGGTTTCCATTTTGAATGATGGAACTCTGAGGAATTTGTTTAGAATTTTTAAGTCCAGAATTGGCCTGAAAGTTCCTTCTTTTTTGGGAACTACAAACAGGTTTGAGTAAAAACCCAGTCCTTGTTCCGCTGTTGGAACTGGGTGTATCACTCCCATCTTTAATAGGTCTTCTACGCAACGTAAGAATGCCTGTCTCTTTATCTGGTCTAAAGATAAGCGAGACATGTGGAACCTTCCCATTGGAGGAAGGTCCTTGAACTCTAGAAGATACCCCTGAGAAACAATTTCTAGTGCCCAGGGGTCCGGAACATCTCTTGCCCAAGCCTGAGCAAAGAGAGAAAGTCTGCCCCCTACTAGATCCGGTCCCGGATCGGGGGCTACCCCTTCATGCTGTCTTAGTAGCAGCAGCAGGCTTCTTGGCCTGTTTGCCCTTTTTCCAGCCTTGCAAAGGCTTCCATGCTGGTTTGGGCTGGGATGCGTTACCCTCTTGCCTAGTGGCTGTAGAGGTGGAAGTCGGTCCGTTCCTGAAATTGCGAAAGGAACGAAAATTAGACTTATTTTTAGTCTTGAAAGGTCTATCCTGTGGAAGGGCATGGCCCTTTCCCCCAGTGATATCTGAAATAATTTCCTTCAACTCTGGCCCAAATAGGGTCTTACCCTTGAAAGGAATATTAAGTAATTTTGTTTTGGACGACACATCCGCCGACCAAGACTTTAACCAAAGCGCTCTGCGCGCCACAATTGCAAAACCAGAATTTTTCGCCGCTAATTTAGCTAACTGGAAAGCGGCGTCTGTAATGAAAGAATTAGCCAACTTCAGGGCGTGAATTCTGTCCATGACTTCATCATAAGAAGTCTCCTTTTGGAGCGAGTTTTCTAGTTCCTCAAACCAAAAAGCTGCTGCAGTGGTTACAGGAATAATGCAAGAAATTGGTTGAAGAAGAAAACCCTGTTGAACAAAGATTTTCTTAAGTAAACCTTCTAATTTTTTATCCATAGGATCTTTGAAAGCGCAACTGTCTTCTATTGGTATAGTCGTGCGCTTAGCTAGCATTGAAACTGCCCCCTCTACCTTAGGGACCGTCTGCCACGCGTCCCTTTTGGGATCAACAATTGGGAACATTTTCTTAAATATAGGAGGGGGAACAAAAGGTACTCCTGGCTTCTCCCACTCCTTATTAACGATATCCGCCACCCTCTTGGGTATTGGAAACGCATCAGTGTGTACTGGGACCTCTAAGAATTTGTCCATTTTACATAATTTTTCTGGGATCACCAAAGGATCACAATCATCAAGTGTAGCTAGGACCTCCTTAAGTAGGGCGCGGAGGTGTTCTAGCTTAAATTTAAATGCTATAGTATCAGGCTCTGCCTGCTGAGAAACCTTTCCTGTGTCAGAAATTTCTCCCTCAGACAGGCCTTCCCTCACCGCTAAGTCAGATTGGTGTGAGGGAACTACAGATAACTTATCCTCTGCGTCTGCTTGCTCATCCTCTGTGTTTAAAACTGAGCAATCACGCTTCCTAGGAAAAGCAGGCAGTTTGGATAAAAATGCTGAGAGAGAATTATCCATTACTGCCGCTAACTGTTGCATAGTAATCGCAATTGGTGCGTTAGATGTACTGGGCATCGCTTGCGCGGGCATAGCTGGTGTTGACACAGAAGGGGAGGATAGCGAGCTATCTTCACACCCTTCAGCTAAAGAATCATCTTGGGCTATATCTTTAAGTGTAATTGTACGGTCCTTAAGCTGTTTGGACGCTATAGCACATTTCACACATAAATTTAATGGGGGAACCACCTTGGCCTTTGAACATACAGAACATAGGCTATCTGAAGATTCAGACATGTTTAACAGACTTAAAAGTAACTTCAATGCAATAAAATTTATTTTTGACAAAAACGTTACTGTCTCTTTAAATAATAAAAGTGCACACTATATTACTGAAACATCAAAAAACCATCAAAAACACATCCGATTTTTATGAAATGCACACAAATTTTCAGACCAATTAACCCCTTAATGCCCAAACCGGAGCTAATAACAGCAGTTAACTGGTTAACACACTACAGTACTCTGCCACAGCTTGCCCTGTGGCTTTTACCTTACTTAGGGTTATTTTGGTAAGAATATAAGCCTCCCTGAAGCCCTTTGTGATGCCTCCGGACTCCCCACGTGAAGCTGCATGAACTGGCTAGTCAAAACAAGTGTGCAATTGAGGCGCGAAAATGAGGCTTCCTTCCTCTGCATACCAGAGTGGAGGGGCCTTTCTGACTAGATTAGGTGTCCAACTAAGTGCCAGGCGCAAATTAATCCCCAAAAGTGTTTTAAGTTGATAAAAAAACACCTATTTAAGTTGAAAACTTGCTAAAAAGCAATCGATTAGCCCACAATAGTGTCAACCAGCATAAGCCCT
Source organism: Bombina bombina (assembly GCF_027579735.1). Lineage (NCBI taxonomy): Eukaryota > Metazoa > Chordata > Amphibia > Anura > Bombinatoridae > Bombina > Bombina bombina. Next base: position 823,595,442 of record NC_069503.1, on the reverse strand, counting down.
TAAAATATGACATCCTTTTATTGCTGAATCTAATAACAATGGCTTACCTTTCCCAGAGGGAATTTCTGACAGTCTTCTAGCATTACTGGGTCTTGTTAGAAAAATGACTGATCATACCTGAAGCAGTTAAGCCTGCAAACTGTTCCCCCCAACTGATGTTATCTGGTTTCAACAGTCCTGCGTGGGAACAGCAATGGATTTTAGTTACTGGTGCTAAAATCATAGTCCTCTTAGCAGAAATCTTCTTCACTTTCTGCTGCAGAGTAAATAGTACAAACCGGCACTATTTTAAAATAACAAACTCTTGATAGAAGAAATAAAAAACAACAACTAACACCACATACTCTTTACCACCCCCGGGGAGATGCTACTAGTTAGAGCGGCAAAGAGAATGACTGGGGGGGCGGAGCCTGAGGGGAGCTATATGGGCAGCTTTGCTGTGTGCTCTCTTTGCCACTTCCTGTAGGGATTGAGAATATCCCACAAGTAAGGATGAAGCCGTGGACCGGATACACCAATGTAGGAGAAAAAGGCTCTTTGCGCGTGCGCGTATTGCAATTAAAGTAAACGCGTTTGCTTGAATACAATGTGATTTAACACGCGACAGGATAGCGCAACCTCACAGCTTTGGTTAACTGTTATGTTCCACTAAAAAGTTGCACAAAACACATCAAAATTACATTTAAAAACTACAGTTACACTCATAACAACACTATCTAATAAAGATTATTTATAAAAATTGCATAAACGTTATAAGGACTCAAAGATATGGACGTCTCAGAAGAAAAGAAAAGGACTGCAAAAAGCTTTAACTTAGAGATACATACATATACATGTCTAAGTATGTATGTATAAATATGTATGTATGTGTGTACATATGTATTTATATGTGTATATCAGTTTTTCAGAGCCCATTGCAGTCACGTAGCTGAAAACATGTAAAAGCATATTCATGCAATATTCATATTTAATAAAGTATTAAACTATGTTTGTACTGTAAATATTTTACATGTCAATGTTCTTCACATAGGGAAATATGTTCTAAGTATTTTTAAATAAAATTATTTAATCATAAAAACATCAAATGTATATAGATATATGTATTTAAGAATAAATAGAACACATTCTGCTTTGTGAAGAACATTGGAATGTGAAATATTCCTAATCCATGTTTGATTAGCACACTTGAGAAAACACAATCTGGTTTGGGCACGAGTAAGGGTGTTAGTTTCTACCCACTTTTTGCACTAAGTAGAAGCCTATGGGGGAAGATTCGTTAATGTGGTCTGGAAATTTTAAGTTTTGCTTTCTGCATGTGTCGGGTTAGTGCTTGTGCAAAAACGTTTTACTTTCAACTTGTAATGTGAGCGCTGCCAAGCGCATGCAAAAAGCTTACTTCTAGCAGAGTTAACGTGTGAGCGAGAGCGATAAATAGTGCTCGTAATCTAGCCCTAAATCCTGTACAATGGATACAGCTGACCTTTGGAAGCAAATGAGCTGGGCCTTCTTCACACCATTCCCATATTAGTTTCCATTGCTTTAATAATTTTGTAAACAAAGGTGAAAATATTCACTATACAATTCACATTTATTCTCCCAATCACCCTCCACCTGTTCATAAAACAAGAAAGATGTATCTAAATTCTATATTACCCTAATAAATTTAAAAGGAAAACTATTAATAATCTTCTCTGGCATGTTGAGTCAGAATAGGTCCAATTTTGTCTCCTGTATTATTTACATTGTGCATGCTAACAAGGTACTATCATGGTGAAGACACAAAAGTACACTCTATTCAAACAAAGCCTTAAGGGCCAATTTACCAAAGTGCGAGCGGACAGGATATGATGTAGCGTATCATGTCCGCTGCACAACAATAAACGCAGAGAGCATACGCTGTCGGCATTTATCATTGCACAAGTAGTTCTTGTGAACTGCTTGTGCAATACCTCCCCCGGCATATTCGTGGCCAATCGGCCACTAGCAAGGGGTGTCAATCAGCCTGATCATATAGGTTTGGGCGGATTGATGTCCACAACCTCAGAGCAGACGGACAAGTTATGGAGCAGCGGTCCTTAGACCGCTGCTTTATAACTGCTGTTTCCGGCGAGAATCAAGGCTTGCGCGTAAACAGGGGCATCAAGCTCCATTCAGAGCTCGATAATTCTGCCCCTAAATGTTCCAGCTCAGTTTATAATTGATGTATGGTATCTCCTAGAGTGGATGACATGGCTAAATGAAACCCTGAAATACAGAACTATCATGGTGGTAAGACACCATCAAATAACATAACTGCAACCAGATTACCATATTTAATTATAGTATAGACAATTAATGTGAAATCTTGGTGGGACACCTGACACTCCAGAATTAAACATTTGATTCTCTGTGAGGATCTCCCAAAACTCAAAAAAGCCTTAAAAGGACAAGAAACGCTTTGAGATAGTAACATAAAATGATAAATCATATTTATAAAAAAACCTCTGCAATATTCTTATTAGTTATTTTGTCCCCTTTTCCAGTAATTCCATTCTGAAATTGTGAACATTTCAAGTCCTGTTAGAAATGGAAGTGCAGAACACTGTCCCTTTAATGACATTATGAAGTATTGCAATACGCTAGATTGAGAAATTAAAAAAATAATAGATACTATCTAAAGATGATACAGAATGCTCTAACACAATAGCTAGCCAACCACACAAACATATACTCCTGCTTTCACTCATTCTATATTCTCTGTACTGGTTGCAAAATGAATGAAGCCAAATCTACTCTGTAGTGGATTAAAACAAAAATCAGAATGTCTTTAACCTCTTAGCGATCAGTGGCGTAACCTGTATGACGCTACTTTCATGGGCCTCTCTCTGCCGCAATGTCGCTAACAGTAGTGGGGCAGTGCAGAAATAGAGTTGCAGAGTTACCGATGCAGAAAGAGACACTCTGTGTCCTTCTCTGCATTGGGCAGCGGTGGTGCTGATCGTTGGTGGTGTGGGAGGGTTAGGAGAGAGGTGGGTGGGAGGCCCATCGCTGGAGGGAGGGGCGGGAATGGGTGGGACTGCTAGATTGCAGAAAAAAAATAAATGCTAAGAGCGTGTGGGAGGGGGTGGAGGGAAAGGAGGGAGAGGGGGGTCCTAGAGTGGAGGGGGAATAGAGGGTAGGGAAACAATCTTGGAGGGGGAGGTGAGGTAAATGAGGTGGGGGCAGCTACACTACAGAAAAAAAATGTTTGTTTGTTTTTTATTAAATAGAAGGTAAAAAATATAGAAAACTGGGTACTGGCAGAAAGCTGCCAGTACCTAATATGGGGGAAATTAGTTAGAGGGGGGAGGGTTAGAGAGCTTTTTGGGAGGGATCAAGGAGGTGGGAAGGTAAGTGGGTAATCCTAAACTGAAGAAAATAATAATAAGGAAGGGAGCTGTTTGAGAGGGATCAGGTAGAGATCAGGGAGTGGGAAATGTCAGGTGAGAGTGTAATCTCTACGCTAAAGCTAAAATTAACCTTACAAGCTACCTAATTCACCCCTTCACTGCTGGGAATAATACAAGTGTGGTGTTGAGCTGCAATTAGCAGCCTTCTAATTACCAAAAAGCAATGGCAAAGCCACATTTATCTGCTATTTCTGAACTTAGGGGATCCAAGAGAAGCTTTTACAACTATTTTTGCCATGATTGCACAAGTGGTTTGTAAATAATTTCAGTAAGAAAACGTTTGTGAAAACGTTAACTATCTTTTTTTTATTTGATCGCATATGGTGGTAAAATGGTGGCATCAAATATACTAAAATGGGTCTAGATCACTGGTTTTCAAACCTGTCGTCAGACCTCCCTAACAGACCACATTTTGTGGATTTCTGAACTGGAGCACAGGTGAAATAATCATCTTCTTCATAAACATGATTATTTTATCTGCTCTCATCAAAGGTAATCCAAAAAAAACTGACCTGTTGGGGAGGCCTGAGAACAGGTGGCCTAGATCAATACTTTGGGTTGTCTATTAAAAATAAAATATATAGTTTTAATAGGTTAATAAATAAAAAAAAACAAGGCTCTATTTCTGTTTAAATAGAGTGATGGAAAAAATACTCCGGTCTTTTGAGAATGTTTTAGTCTGAAATGCCCGGTCCTTAAGGGGTTAAAAGATCTAGTTAAAGTCTAGTCCAATTGATGATCCATGGCAAGACATGAACAATGTATTAGTACCCAATTAAATTTGGCAGATTTTGAGAATTTTTGCCAAGAAGAATTGTTAAAAAAAACCTGCAGGATCCAGATGTAAAAAATCTAATAGAGAAGTATGCCAAGAGACTCACAGCTTTAAGTTTAGTCAATGTGGTATTACCAAGTAATGATTCAGGGTGCCAACAACACTTATTTTAATTAACTTTTGTGTGACAATAAAAAGTATTATGTTTTGAAAATCAAATGGTATAAACCACAATGAAATCCATTATCATTCCAGGATGCAACAATACAATATGAAGAATTGTATGTGAGTGGCAAAAATATTTACAATATATGGTCAAAAGTATGTGGACACCTGGTCATTACACCTTTATGCGCTTGCTGTATATCCCATTCTAAAACCATAGGAATTAAAGGGACAGTCTAGGCCAAAATAAACTTTCATGATTCAGATAGAGAATGTAATTTTAAACAATTTTCCAATTTACTTTTATCACCAATTTTGCTTTGTTCTCTTGGTATTCTTAGTTGAAAGCTTAACCTAGGAGGTTCATATGCTAATTTCTTCGACCTTGAAGCCCACCTCTTTCAGATTGCATTTTAATAGTTTTTCACCACTAGAGGGTGTTAGTTCACGTATTTCATATAGATAACACTGTGCTCGTGCATGAGAAGTTATCTGGGAGCAGGCACTGATTGGCTAGACTGCAAGTCTGTCAAAAGAACTGAAAAAAGGGGCAGTTTGCAGAGGATTAGATACAAGATAATCACAGAGGTTAAAAGTATATTATTATAACTGTGTTGGTTATGCAAAACTGGGAAATGGGTAATAAAGGGATTATCTATCTTTTAAAACAATAAAAATTCTGGTGTAGACTGTCCCTTTAATATTGAGTTTACCTCACTTTGTGTCGCCAACCTTCTGGGAAGGCTTTCCACAAGATTTTGGAGTCTGTGGGAATTTGTGCCCGTTCAGCTAAAAAAGCATTTGTGAGGTCAGGAACTGATGTTGGACGAGAAGGTCTGGTTTGCAATCTATGTTCCAATTTATCCCAAAGGTGTTCAGTGGGGTCCAGGTCAGGGATCTGTGAAGGCTACTCATGATCCTTCATACTTAACTTGTCAAACCCTGTCTTCATGGAACTCACTTTGTAAACAGGGGCACACACAGTCTTGCTGGAACAGCAAAGGACCTTCCCCAAACTGTTGCCACAAATTTGGAAGCAACCAACTTTATAATTGCCAAATATATTTGTATCCTGTAGTATTAAAATTACCCTTAATTGGAACTAAGGGATATTGCCTAAACCCTGAAAAAAAAAACAGACCATCCACCTCCAAATTTTATAGTAGGCCCTATGTATTCCAGTATGGAGTGTTCTCGTGGCATCTGCTACACCCAGATACTTCTATCAAACTGACATATAGTAAAGCATAATTAATTACTCCAGATAACACATTTCCACTGTCCCAGAATTTTAAAAACCTTATTTTAAAATCCTTTTTTTAAAAAAACCAAAAAACTTAAAGGAACATGAACCCCATTTTTTCCCTTTTTTGATTTAGATAGGTCATACAAATTAAATTTCCCTATTTACATATATTATCAAATATGCTTCTTTCTCTTGGTATCCTTTGTTAAAGGAGCAGCAATGCACTACTGGGTGCTAGCTGAACACATGGGGTAACCCAATAATTTGAGGTATATACATGCAGCCACCAATCGACGGCTTGCTCCCAATTGCTGCTCCTGAGCCTACCTACAGTAGGTATGATTTTAAACAAAGAATACTAGGAGAATGAAGCAATTTGGATAATAGAACTACATTAAAAAGTTACTTAAAATTACATGCTCTGAATCATAAAAGTGTATTTTTCTCCAGATGACTTAAAGGGATACTAACTCAACATTTTTTCTTTCATGATTCAGATAGAGCATGCAATTTTAAGCAACTTTCTAATTTACTCCTATTATCATTTTCTTTCTTCTCATGTTATCTTGATTTGAAAAAAGCAGTAATAAAAGGTTAGGAGCTGGCCCATTTTTAGTTCAGCACCTTGGTAGAGCTTGCTGATTGGTTTGCTACATTTAGCCACAAATCAGCAAGTGCTAACCAGGTGCTGAACAAAAAATGATCTGGCTCTAAAGCTTACAGCACTGCTTTTTCAAATCAAGATATCATGAGAACAAAGAAAAATTGATAATAGGAGTAAATTAGAAAGATGCTTAAAATCTCATGCTCTATCTGAATCACGAAAGAAAAAAAATGGGTTTAGTATCCCTTTAACCCCTTAACGACCAAGGACGTATGCCACACGTCCTCAAAAAAAATACACGACCGAGGACGTGTGGCGTTAATTGATTTAATTTATTTATTGATAGTGTAGTGTTAGGTTTAATTGTAACTTAGGTTAGGATTTATTTTACAGGTAATTTTGTAATTATTTTAACTAGGTAGCTATTAAATAGTAAATAACTATTTAATAGCTATTGTACCTAGTTAAAATAAATACAAAGTTGCCTGTAAAATAAATATAAATTCTAAAATAGCTACAATATAATTATTCGTTATATTGTAGCTATATTAGGGTTTATTTTACAGGTAAGTATTTAGCTTTAAATAAATACTTTAGTTAATAAGAGTTAATTTATTTAGTTAGAATAAAATTATATGTAACTTAGGGGGGTGTTAGGGTTAGACTTAGCTTTAGGGGTTAATACATTTATTAGAGTAGCGGCGAGGTCTGGTCGGCAGATTAGGGGTTAATACTTGAAGTTAGGTGTCGGCGATGTTAGGGAGGGCAGATTAGGGGTTAATACTATTTATTATAGATTTTTTTGAGGCGGGAGTGAGGCGGTTTAGGGGTTAATACATTTATTAGAGTAGCGGCGAGCTCTGGTTGGCAGATTAGGGGTTAATAAGTGTAGGTAGGTAGCGGCGACGTTGGGGGGGCAGATTAGGGGTTAATAAATATTATGTAGGTGTCGGCGATGTTAGGGGCAGCAGATTAGGGGTTTATAGGTATAATGTAGGTGGTGGCGGTGTGCGGTCGGCAGATTAGGGGTTAAACATTTTTATTAGAGTGGCTGCGATGTGGGGGGACCTCAGTTTAGGGGTGCATAGGTAGTTTATGGGTGTTAGTGTACTTTAGAGCACAGTAGTTAAGAGCTTTATAAACCGGCGTTAGCCCAGAAAGCTCTTAACTACTTTTGCCTGCGGATGGAGTCTTGTCGGTAGAGGCTCTACCGCTCACTTCAGCCAAAACTCTAAATACCGGCGTTAGGAAGATCCCATTGAAAAGATAGGATACGCAATTGGCGTAAGGGGATCTGCGGTATGGAAAAGTCGCGGCTTGGAAGTGAGCGTTAGACCCTTTCCTGCCTGACTCTAAATACCAGCGGGCGGTAAAAAGCAGCGTTAGGAGCCCTTAACGCTGCTTTTGATGGCTAACGCCAAACTCTAAATCTAGGCGATAGTTTTTTGTGGCACAAATCAGCACAAACAAGTGGTATATTTGCTTTTAAAATTTTAAAATTTAATAGCATGGATTGCAAAGTAGGTGGGGTTTGATCAAATATGATTTTTTTCCAAAACCAAACCAGCACAAACGTTACATTTTTAGCACAAACCAGCAGAAACTCTGCAAAACAAATGTTATATTTGTTTTTGAAATGTAATAATGTGTGGTGCAAAGTGGGTGGAGTTTGATCATATATAATGCTCCTTATTTCAAAAGCAAAACTGGCACAAATTTGTTTTTAAAATTTTATAATGTGGGGTGCAAAGTGGGCGGAGTCTGATCAATATAATAATAAATATTTCCAAAACCAAACTGGCATAAACGTAAGTTTTTTTTATATTGGGCTACCTTGCATTCCTATTGGCTGAAAATTTCAAATCAGCCCATAGGATGAGAGCCTTTAAATCCTGTTGGCTGATTTGAACCCCAATATGAAAAGGGTTCCTGGCATTCAATCTTCAGTGTGCGGGGGACGATCGCATGAAGAGGATCTGCCACGTTGGATGTCTGCGCCACCGCCAATCCGTCTATGCTCCATGCCACCGGGATGAAGATTGAAGATGATCCCGCACTGGAAGAAGACCTTTGCCACCTGGATGTAAACTTTTCTCCGCCTGGAAGAAGATGGATGTCCGTACTTATTATTTTTCGGGTTTAGTGTTAGTTTTTTGGGGGTTTTTGGGGCATTTTTTTTTTAGATTAGGACTTTTTTATTTTCATAGGCCCTAAAAGAGCTTACTGCCCTTTTAAGGGCATTTCCCATATAAATGCCCCTTAAGGGGCAATGGGTAGATTAGGTTTTTTTATTTATTTTTGGGTGATTGGGTGGGTGGATTTTTTGTATTGTTAGTGTTTTTTTTTTTTTTTAGAAAAAGAGCTGATCGCTTTAGGGCAATGCCCTACAAAAGGCCATTTTAAGGGCTATTGGTAGTTTATTCTTAGATTAGGGGGTGTTTTTATTTTGGGGTGGCTTTTTTGTTTTTAAGGGTGTATTAGAATAGGAATAACTTTTTATTTTGGATAATTTAGTTTGTTATTTTTTTGTAATGTTAGCTTTTTTATTTAATGGTATTTTTTTTTCAACAATGTTAGGGTTTTTAAAGTAATTTAGTTTTTAGTTTTTGTAAATATTTATTATTCTATAATGTTGTTAGTATTTTTTTGTTTTATGTTAGTGTATTGTAATTGGTTGTTAACTTAAGGGGTGTTAGGTTAGGGGGTTTAGTTATTAGTTTAATACTTTGCGTTGTGGGGGGTTGGCGGATAAGGTGTTAATAGGTTAATTAGATATTTTGCGAAGTGGGGGGTTTGGCGGATTAGGGGTTAATAACTTTATTAGGTACTTTGCGATGTGGGGGTTGCAGATTAGGGGTTAATACAGTTATTAGTTATTGCGGTAGGGGATGGCGTATTAGGGGTGGATATTGCGCATGCGTTAGGAGTTTTTTTAAGGCTTCCAGGGAGTTATTGTACTTTCATATTCAGTGCAAGGCTTGCTGCGCCTGCCTATATGTGGCAAGGTGAAAATGGAGTAAAATTTCTCCTGCATATTCCTTGTGCTGAATATGTGATACCGACTCGCGACACCGGTTCTATGTTAGTTTATGGGTGTAAAAACTGTGGGTGACGTGTAAAAATATACGCACATAACTTAATCCGACTAAAAATTGTTGACGTCAGATTTTGCGCCCGACGCCGCATATGTAATCCTGCCCCTGGAGTGCCAACTTTACACAGCTGAGGCGAATTGGATGGCGGGTTACATAATTTTCACTGACAACTGTTATAACTAAAAAAAACAAAGAGCACAAATAAAAAATTTAACACCACAAACCGGCACAAACACAGCACTAACCAACCAGCCCAGTTTACTGTTTTCTGGCTGTTGTAGGGGGTCTGGGTGATCTTTAGTAAATCGTTAATAAATCAAAAACTAAATGAGATAGAACAGAGATTTAAACATCACAAACCAGCACAAACACAGCACTAACCAACCTTCCGGTTTTATGTCTTTTGGCTGTTGTAGGGGGACTGGGTGACCTTTGGTGACCTTTATTTAATCTGTAATAACTCAAAAAACAATTGCTATTATCGTAAAAAATGAAGCAGCACAAATCTGGGTGGGGTTTGATCAAATATAATGCTCAATATTTTCAAAACCAAACCAGCACAAACGTTAATTTTTTAGCACAAATCAGCAGAAACTCTGCACAAACAAATGGTATGTTTGTTTGTTTTTTAAATGTAATAATGCGTGGTGCAAAGTAGGCAGAGTTTGATCATATATAATGCTCAGTATTTTTAAAAAGGAAACTGGCACAAATGTTTGTTTTTGCTGCACAAATCAGCATAAATGCAGCACATACAAATGCTATATTTGGTTTTTTTTTTTAATTTAATAATGTGGGGTGCAAAGTGGGCAGAGTTTAATCACATATAATGCTCAATATTTCCAAAACCAAACTGGCACAAACATACTTTTTTGCGACACAAATCAGCACAAACAAAAAGTATATTTAGTTTTAAAGTGTAATAATGTGTGATGCAAAGTGGGCGGAGTTTGATCATATATAATGCTCAATATTTCAAAAACAAAACTGGCACACGTTAGATTTTCTGACAAGCACCTGTGTTTAGTGGGTGTGTGAACATGCAGATTTTTGATTGGTCCAGTCAGCCTTTATAAGTCAGCGAGGTAGTCTTTAGAATTATGTAGCCTGATGAAATGGCATACTAGCCGAGAAACGCGTTGCTAAGCAACTTTTAAAGTTTTTAATAAAGCCTTTTATTCATTCTACCTTGCTGTGAGATAGTATTCTCTATATCCAAGACTATTGGGCCCCATATATCTCCTGTACAGACCGTAATTACCAGCGGTCAGCCACCAAACTATCACTTATCATCCGGTTCGTTAAGGAGCAGCTTTATCGATCCAAGGGAGTCAGCTGAACGGCTCTTTAAGATTCGGCACGTCTGATATTGTACTGATTGTGCAACTCCGCTTGTGAGTATAAACCTATCGATATTCGCTGTGTGTGTATAGCGCCTGGGATAATCTGCACCAAGGGCGTTCTTTACCTTATTTTACAGGTTCACCTTTGGAATAGTTTGTTGCACGATCGTCTAATAAACAGCTGTTTTGTCTCTAGTGAGTCAGCCGAGCGGCTCTGAAGCTTCGGCTCACCTGTTATTGCACTGCATGTGCAAATACCTTTGTGAGTATTACATTTGTGTGCAAGTATAAATTTCTTTATACCCATGGATCATCTGCACCAGAGCGCCTCTTCTTTTGTTCCTTTTTAGAACAAAGGTTATCCTATATCTATACTTTTGGAGAGAGCAGCTACCGATTGGGTTCACTTTTCCATTTTATTCCGGATTGGAAGTATTTCTTATTGGGACACTAATTTGTACTAATGGACGTTCATCTCCATTTCATATGACTTTGAGGACTATACCTAAAGTAATGTGACTATTGTTTTACTGCTTATATCTGTTGCCTTATTATTTTTTTATATCGATATAGATATTATTAATGATCTTTTTGTATCATATTTATACAATTGTTTAAGGAGATATATATATATATATATTTCCTTTAATTGTTTACACAACATATTATTGGTCATAGGATTATCTATTCAGGATCTATCCAAAGTTTAACTGTTAATCTTTTGGTTAAACCCACACTTGGGGAGGAGCATAAAAAAGGCGCACCTTTTTCCTGGACACACTACGTGAGAACAAGTAGGGTCCCATTTGTTTTTTGATATATACCTATCCCTTATAGAGGTTAAAACTGCCATTATGCTCTTAGTTAACGAACGAGTTAACAAGAGAGTAACACTAGTTGCATCAGCCTCTCCCACCTCATGTCTTTTGGCAGTTGTAGGGGGGCTGGGTGACCTTTATTAAATCGTTAATAAATAAAAAACGAAATGAGATAGAACAGAGATTTAAACAGCACAAACCAGCACAAACGCAGCACTAACCAACCAGCCTGTTTCATGTCGTTTGGCTGTTGTAGGGGGGCTAGGTGACCTTTATTAAATCGTTAATCAATAAAAAACTAAATGAGATAGAACAAAGATTTAAACAGCACAAACCAGCACAAACCAACTAGCCGGTTTCATGTGCTTTGGCTGTTGTAAGGGGCTGGGTGACCTTTGGAGACCTTTATTAACCCTTTAAGGACCACAGCACTTTTCCATTTTCTGACCATTTGGGACCAGGGCTATTTTTACATTTTTGCGGTGTTTGTGTTTAGCTGTAATTTTCCTCTTACTCATTTACTGTACTCACACATATTATATACCGTTTTTCTCGCCATTAAATTGAATTTCTAAAAAAATATAAAATATGATGAAAAAATGGAAAAAAATACACTTTTTCACTTCCAATTCTCCTATATTTTCTCCTAAAAGTTCTCAGGAGAAATAATTCTCCTATTTATCATTCAAAAATACTCCTAAAATTGGGCAAATTCGACTGTAAAATTCTCCTACTCTGTTCTAACTCTCCTTGGAGAACATGTTCTCCAAAAAAAAGGGTTAAATTAGATCTTTTTAGTCGTATTTCATATAGTTCTCCTCATAATTCTCCTAGTTACAAATTTATCATTTATATTCTCCTGTGGAGGACTGAAAGTTCTCCTGCAAGTTCCTACCTTAAAGTTCTCCATAACTACAGTGGAGAACAGCATTAGAAATCTATTCTCTACCAGTTGTAGAAGCAGTTACACACAAAAAAAGGGCTCTACAAGGAGCAAAAATTATTTATAACAAAGCACAATAATAATGGTTATTGGAGTGCAATAATAATTTATGATGGAAAAAATATATATATATATATATATAATGGAGCACCAAAATAATATATAACAGAGCACAAAAATTATATATATTGGGGCATAAAAATAAGATATAAAAAAGCGCTAAAATTGAAGCACTAAAACAATGAAAATGTAAATCTATTTTCTTATATAAAAGTTTGCTGAAAAGAGGCGTTAACAAAGCTACTAGGAAGGCTGTATAAACATTTCTATTGGTTTATATATGACTGACATGGAGAATAGTTGCTTATTTTTAGTGATAAATAAGGAGAACATACTAATCCGACTGGAGAAATTTATCATTAGTTCTCCCCAGCTCTCCTCAGCTCTCCCATGGAGAAAAAACAACTTTTTTATGATAAATATGGGCGTACATGTGCTCCTCTCCTAAGGAGAGCTGTGGAGAACTGATAGGAGAACAGAAAGGAGAATTCCCCAAATGATTGATAAATGGAGCCCAAAATCTGTTATACATCTACAACCACCAAAAAACAACCATGCTAAATAGTTTCTACATGTTGTTCTGAGTTTAGAAATCCCCAATGTTTACATGTTCTTTGCTTTTTTTGCAAGTTATAGGGCAATACATACAAGTAGCACTTTGCTATTTCCAAACCAATTTGTTTCAAAATTAGCGATAGTTACGTTGTAACACTGATATCTGTCAGGAATCCCTGAATATCCCTTGACATGTATATATTTTCTTTTAGTAGACAAACCAAAGTATTGATCTAGGCCCATTTTGGTATATTTCATGCCACCATTTCACTGCCAAATGCGCTCAAATAAAAAATCATTCACTTTTTCACAAACTTTTTCACAAACTTTAGGTTTCTCACTGAAATTATTTACAAACAGCTTGTGCAATTATGGCACAAATATTTGTAAATGCTTCTCTGGGATCCCCTTTGTTCAGAAGTAGCAGACTTATATGGCTTACGCATTGTTTTTTGGTAATTAAAAGTCCACTTAATGCCGCTGCGTACCACACGTGTATTATGCCCAGCAGTGAAGTGGTTAATTAGGGAGCTTGTAGGGTTAATTTTATATGGGGATAAAACTTACACTTTAAATAATATATATTCAAAAATAGACAATCCTGTGAAAAAGTCACCAATATGCAATCTTGGAGATGGGAATGTATGCTTCCAAATTCCATATAAATCAGTATTCCATCAACAGTGTCTTAAAATAAAAACATGAAGGCCATGTGAGCCTAGAGGTAGTGTGGGTAGTCAGCTATAGCTATATGTTATTGGTATAGGGGGAAAGAAAGGAAGAAAGGGTAATATTACAAAAATACTGCTGCAAAAGATATGCAGATGGATTCATGAGCTACAATCTGCTGCAACCAAAGGCCTCAATGAGGCCATTTCTTATAAATGATTTCTATAGAGAAAAGACTATTAACTGATAGGACTGTGGTGATCCCTCATAATATATAATCATTAATATGATTTTTATGATTTTATATACTGACAAGCTAAGGGGCGAGTTATATATATGAAACCATTTTATGTATTGTAAAAATAAGGTGGTAAAAACTACATATAGCGTATTCATTGATAAAAAAATAAGGAAATTTGTACATACCCTTACATCATATGTACAAGGCACAAAAAATGTCTAACGGACATTACAGTAAAGGAAAATACTTAAGCAAGCATTGATGTTGAAAGTTTATAATCTAACATCTCATACACACTTGGTAGGGAAGCAGTATCATATTTTCAAAAATCAGTCAATCCAAAAGGGGATGCATAGGATGGTTTTATTATTGATTTGTTAGATTTTGTATTAAGATGGAATTACTTCCTGTTTAACAAACATTTATCTGCAAAAGAAAGGGAAAGCAATGGGCACATGCTGTGCCCCGACATTTGCCAATCTCTTCCTGGGGTGGATTGAAAGCAAAAGTATACTAAATCAAGAAATTAATCCATATATGAAATATATGGAACTATACATCCGGTACATAGATGATGTACTAATTCTGTGGACAGGTACAAAATTAGATTTTACAAATATCATACAATGGTTGAATGACAATCCATATGGTATGAGATATACTTTTACGATAGATGATACATGTATTTTATTTCTGGACTTCGAAATTAGGAAAGAGACGGATGGATCTTTGAATACTAAGCTATATAGAAAACAAACATCTATTAATAGTCTCCTACAGTGGAATAGCTTTCACCCAATGAGCAAATAAATGGGGATCCCCTATGGACAATATCTACGGGCAAGACGCAATTGCAGCACAGAAGCTGATTTTGAATATGAAGCAGAGGAACTGAGGTGAAGATTCAAAGAAAGGGGCTGAAAAAGGCATACAAAGATAGATCATCATTATTGAAAAATGAACACGCAAATACAAGTACACCAAAATGTGAACCACAGACTATGAGAATAATAGGTACTTTTGATGAGAAAAATATTACCATTAGAAATATCTTTCAGAGACACTGGCATGTACTTCAGGAAGATGAAGACTTTGCAGAAGTAATTACTGAAAAATCAGTTATAACACACAGGAGATCTAAAAATCTCAAAGATATTCTAATGAATAGTCATTATTCACAGTAACAACCAAGAACTTGGCTACAAGAAACCAAAGGGTTTCACAAATGTGGCAGATGTCAGGCATGAAAAAATATGGCCCCTACCAAAATCTTCATACACCCAAAAACAGGTAAAAACATGAAGTTTCAGACTTCTTAAACTGTAGATCACGGCGAGTGATCTATGTCGCTATGTGCAAATGCCCCAGGATATATGTGGGTGAAACCTCTAGAGAGCTACGTACTAGAGTACTAGAGCATATAGGTGACATTAAATGGAATCGTATTGTACCAGTGGCACAACATATGAATACCGTACATCAAGGACATAAATATGAGATCTTTTTCTTTGCAATTGAGCAATTGAAATTGAAAGGAAGAAAGGGTGATATTACAAAAATACTGCTGCAAAAGGAATGCAGATGGATTCATGAGCTACAATGTGCTGCACCCAAAGGCCTCAAATGAGGCCATTTCTTATAAATGTTTACTATAGAGAAAAGACTATTAACTGATAGGACTGTGGTGATCCCTCATAATATTTAATCATTAATATGATTTTATATACTGACAAGCTGAGGGGCGAGTTATATATAAATGTAAAAATAAGGTGGTAAAAACTTCATATATGTCGAAAAATAATGGAATATCCAGATGGATAAAAAGCAACATTCCTATGTATAAAAATGAGAACATACATTACACATACAAAAAACGTTCCCAATATGGCCAAATTCTATTCCATTAATATAATAGAAAAAGAATGGTTCCAACTTCATAATAAAAGAATATGCCCCTTATATTAGATATTTAGGAAGGGTGATCGATAAAACAATTATGATATGTCTGAAATATTTGAAATTATAAGATCACCCATCTCTCAATATTTATAATGTTTTTACGATATATATAATACACAAAATACAAACACTTTTTGGTGCATAGTTGAGATCTCGTAATATGGATCATTTAGTCAGAAAATAATCACTTGCTCATAGTTACAAGTTATATATGTTTTATAACATGACCCCCTTTTTTAAGGTCCGGTTTTCATATCAAACTGCATAACTAAGATTAACAAGTACTAGCTCCATACATACATAATTCACCCCAATCCAATACTCTTAAAATACCCTCATAAATGTGTGACTAACAAAATAGTAACTGATATGCTAATGGTAACAGTAACTTTAACAAATAAATTGCCTAAACGGTATTACACTTCCGTAAACGAGTCTAGGTCACTATGACAATGAACGAGTATAAGAAGCGTGATTACACTCTGGGCTGGCCCTATGCCCTGATGAAGTCACGTCTGAGTGACGGAAATGCATTGGTGGGCGTGGCCTAAGAGGATCTGTGTGTGGTCTTATACAGCATATGGAAACAAGCGGTTAGATTGATACCGCAAGGGATACACATTTACAATATCAGCATTAGATGTTAATTGAGGGTTGAGCATTTTTGATAGCGTAATAAGAATGGTATAACATGTGACTTACATATAATAGATAATAGTTAAACAGCTGGCAGAATATCCAGTAAACTATACTTTTATTTCTTACTGAATAGAGATATACTGAAGCATCATATTACTGCATAGTCCAATCGCTAGACTTATCCCCTCACCATACATCTGCGAGCAAGTAGTCAGAACAATCTTTACACTACACCATAAGGTTACTTGAAACAAGATATAGGAGGAATCATTACCTCATACTAATGATTTAACTGATTGGTAATGTGTAACATTAGTCTATATGGAAATATACACATGACGTATTAGTAATTTACACTTACTGTGCAGTGCTGTGTGTATCGGAGTGTGTGTGAAATTATTATCTAGGGAACTAGTTAGAAATCGGCTGACTTTGTTCAATCAAAGCAGTACGCAGGTAGGTCACCTTTGAGCGCATAGAAAGCCTGCAGACTGATATGAATATGAATAAAATGGAACAAGTTTTTGAGTGATACTGTGAGATACAGGTAACCAATATACTTTCTTCCTATACCAATCACATATAGCTATAGCTGACTACCCACACTACCTCTAGGTTCACATGGCCCTCATGTTTTTATTTTAAGACACTGTTGATGGAATACTGATATATATGGAATTTGGAAGTATACATACCCATCTCCAAGATTCCAGATTGGTGTCTTTTTCACTGTTTTGTCTATTTTTGAATATATGTTAAATAAAGTGTAAGTTTTATCCCCATATATATTTGACAAGTTAGTGTTTAATTCTACACTTGGTTTTAATGCCACAAATCCCCTATAGTTCCCTAATCCTCCTATAGGGTTAATTTTAGATCTAGTGAAGTGTAGTAGACAACCCAAAGTATTGATCTAGGCCCATTTTGGTATATTTCATGCCACCATTTCCCCGCCAAATGCGATCAAATAAAAAAAAACGTTAAATTTTTCACAATTTTAGGTTTCTCACTGAAAATATTTACAAACGGCTTGTGCAATTATGGCACAAATGGTTGTAAATGCTTCTCTGGGATTACCTTTGTTCAGAAATAGCAGACATATATGGCTTTGGTGTTGCTTTTTGATAATTAGAAGGCCACTAAATGCTGCTGCGCACCACACTTGTATTATGCAGCTCTCTTCCCTCCCCCACATCACAATTGTCACCGCCATCTTAAGTACTGGCAGAAAGTCTGCCAGTACTAAAAAAAAAGCATTTTTCATATTTTCTTTAAAACAATAATATATTTTCTGTAGTGTAGCTGCCCTCCTCCCTCAATATCTTACCTCCCTCCCAGTTCCCTTGAAAAACATCAATGATATCCCCAAAATTGGTGTCAGATCAACTTTTACTAATTGAAAATACGAGATTCGGCTTCCACTGCTTGAAACCCCTGAGGACGTACAGGGTACATCCTTGGTCACTAACTGACTTTTTTTGTAGGACGTACCCTATACGTCCTTGTTCCTTAAGGGGATAAATCGCTAATAAGGTGACCTTTGGTGACCGTTATTTAATCTGTAATAAGTCAAAAAACAGTTGCTATTATCTTAAAAATAAAAGCAGCTCAAGGGGGGTAGTTATCAACGTGTCTAATTTACCTGCATTAGCCGGTTCAATATGCTGCCTAAGCTCGCATCACATCACCACCGCGGACCTGCAAAATTTCGCCTAAGTTATCAATAAATCTGTCAAAAAGCCGCACACCAAGTACGGGGCGATGAGCAGCGGACTGTGATAGTTATCACTCATCCGATCTCGCTGCTCTTCGGCTTTTTGACAGCTTTATTGATAAGCTGTCACTAAGCACCCACACTAAACTACACCCTATACCGGCGACCCCGGAGCCCCCCGCAACTAAATAAAGTTACTAACCCCTAAAACGCCGCTCCTAGACCCTGCCGCAAGTATAATAAATGTATTAACCCCTAAACCGCCGCTCCTAGACCCCGCCGCAACTCTTATAAATATATTAACCCCTAAACCGCCGCTCCCGGACACCGCCGCAACGCTTATAAATGTATTAACCCCTAAACCGCCGCTCCCGGAGCCCACCGCCACCTACATTATACCTAGTAACCCCTATCCTGCCCCCCTATACCGCCGCCCTCTATAATAAAGTTATTAACCCCTATCCTGCTGATCACGGACCCCGCCGCAACTAAATAAATAGTTTAACCCCTAAACCGCCGCTCCCAGACCCCGCCGCAACCTATATTAAACTTATCAACCCCTATCCTGCCCCCCCTACACTGTTGCCACCTATAATAAATTTATTAATCCCTATCCTGCCCCCCCCTACACCGCCGCCACTGTAATGAATTTATTAACCCCTAAACCTAAGTCTAACACTAAACCTAACACCCCCCTAACTTAAATATTAATTAAATAAATCTAAATAATATTTCTCTCATTAACTAAATGAATCCTATTTAAAACTAAATACTTACCTATAAAATAAACCCTAATATAGCTACAATATAAATAATAATTATATTGTAGCTATCTTAGGATTTATTTTTATTTTACAGGCATCTTTCAATTTATTTTAACTAGGTACAATAGCTATTAAATAGTTATTAACTATTTAATAGCTACCTAGCTAAAATAAAGAGAAATTTACCTGTAAAATAAAAACTAACCTAAGTTACAATTACACCTAACACTACACTATACTTTAATAAATTATTCCTATTTAAAACTAAATACTTACCTGTAAAATAAACCCTAAGATAGCTACAATATAATTAATAATTACATTGTAGCTATTTTAGGATTTATATTTATTTTACAGGTAACTTTGTATTTATTTTAGCTAGTT
Source organism: Bombina bombina (assembly GCF_027579735.1). Lineage (NCBI taxonomy): Eukaryota > Metazoa > Chordata > Amphibia > Anura > Bombinatoridae > Bombina > Bombina bombina. Next base: position 823,576,040 of record NC_069503.1, on the reverse strand, counting down.
AGAATAGTTATTAAATAGTTATTAACTATTTAATAACTACCTAGCTAAAAGAAATACAAAATGACCTGTAAAATAAATCCTAACCTAAGTTACAATTAAACCTAACACTACACTATCAATAAATTAATTAAATAAATTAGTTACAAATAACTACAATTAAATACAATGAAATAAACTAACTAAAGTACAAAAAATAAAAAAGCTAAGTTACAAAAAATAAAAAAAATAAGTTACAAACATTTCAAAAATATTACAACAATTTTAAGCTAATTACACCTAATCTAAGCCCCCTAATAAAATAACAAAGCCCCCAAAATAAAAAAATGCCCTACCCTATTCTAAATTAAAGAAGTTCAAAGCTCTTTTACCTTACCAGACCTTAAAAGGGCCTTTTGCGGGGCATGCCCCAAAGAATTCAGCTCTTTTGCCTGTAAAAGAAAATACAACCCCCGGATCATGGACCTCTTCAGCTCCCGCTTGGATGATGACTTCAGCCGGATCATGGACCTCTTCAGCTCCCGCTTGGATGATGACTTCAGCCGAATCATGGACCTCTTCAGCCCCCTGCTTGGGCTTGGATCAGGACATTGGAGGAGCTCTTCTGGATCGATCAGTGAACCTGGTATGGTGAACATAAGGTAGGAAGATCTTCAGGGGCTTAGTGTTAGGTTTATTTAAGGGGGGTTTGGATTAGATTAGGGGTATGTGGGTGGTGGGTTGTAATGTTGGGGGGGGGTATTGTATGTTTTTTTTTACAGGCAAAAGAGCTGAATTTCTTGGGGCATGCCCCGCAAAGGGCCCTGTTCAGGGCTGGTAAGGTAAAAGAGCTTTGAACTTTTGTAATTTAGAATAGGGTAGGGCATTTTTTTATTTTGGGGGGATTTGTTATTTTATTAGGGGGCTTAGAGTAGGTGTAATTAGTTTAAAATTGTTGTAATATTTTTCTAATGTTTGTAAATATTTTTTTATTTTTTGTAACTTAGTTCTTTTTTATTTTTTGTACTTTAGTTAGTTTATTTCATTGTATTTATTTGTAGGAATTGTATTTAATTTATTTATTGATAGTGTAGTGTTAGGTTTAATTGTAGATAATTATAGGTATTTTATTTAATTTATGTATTGATAGTGTAGTATTAGGTTTAATTGTAACTTAGGTTTGGATTTATTTTACAGGTAAATTTGTAATTATTTTAACTATTTTAGCTATTAAATAGTTCTTAACTATTTAATAGCTATTGTACCTGGTTAAAATAAATACAAAGTTACATGTAAAATAAATATAAATGCTAAAATAGCTATAATATAATTATAATTTATATTGTAGCTATATTAGGATTTATTTTACAGGTAAATATTTAGCTTTAAATAGGAATAATTTATTTAATAAGAGTTAATTAATTTCGTTAGATTAAAATTATATTTAATTTAGGGGGGTGTTAGTGTTAGGGTTAGACTTAGCTTTAGGGGTTAATACATTTATTAGAATAGCGGTGAGCTCCAGTCGGCAGATTAGGGGTTAATGTTTGAAGTTAGGTGTCGGCGATGTTAGGGAGGGCAGATTAGGGGTTAATACTATTTATTATAGGGTTAGTGAGGCGGATTAGGGGTTAATAACTTTATTATAATAGCGGTGCGGTCCGGTCGGCAGATTAGGGGTTAATAAGTGTAGGCAGGTGGAGGCGACATTGTGGGGGGCAGATTAGGGGTTAATAAATATAATATAGGGGTCGGCGGTGTTAGGGACAGCAGATTAGGGGTACATAGGGATAATGTAAGTAGCGGCGGTTTACGGAGCGGCATATTAGGGGTTAATAATAATATGCAGGGGTCAGCGATAGCGGGGCGGCAGATTAGGGGTTAATAAGTGTAAGGTTAGGGGTGTTTAGACTCGGGGTACATGTTAGAGTGTTAGGTGCAGACGTAGGAAGTGTTTCCCCATAGGAAACAATGGGGCTGCGTTAGGAGCTGAGCGCGGCTTTTTTGCAGGTGTTAGGTTTTTTTTCAGCTCAAACAGCCCCATTGTTTCCTATGGGGGAATCGTGCACGAGCACGTTTTTGAAGCTGGCCGCTTCCGTAAGCAACTCTGGTATCGAGAGTTGAAGTTGCGTTAAATATGCTCTACGCTCCTTTTTTGGAGCCTAATGCAGCCATTCTGTGGACTCTCAATGCCAGAGTTATTTTGAAGGTGCGGCCAGAAAAAAGCCAGCGTTATCTACGCGGGTCGTTACCGACAAAACTCTAAATCTAGCCGTTAGGGTTTATTTTACAGGTAAGTATTTAGTTTTAAATAGGAATAATGTATTAAAGTATAGTGTAGTGTTAGGTGTAATTGTAACTTAGGTTAGTTTTTATTTTACAGGTAAATTTCTCTTTATTTTAGCTAGGTAAGCTATTAAATAGTTAATAACTATTTAATAGCTATTGTACCTAGTTAAAATAAATTGAAAGATGCCTGTAAAATAAAAATAATAATACATTTATAAGAGTTGCGGCGGGGTCTAGGAGCAACGGTTTAGGAGTTACTAACTTTATTTAGTTGCGGGGGGCCCCGAGGGCGCCGGTATAGGGGGTTAACATATTTAATATAGTGGCGGCGGGTCCGGGAGCGGCGGTTTAGGGGTTAATCAGTTTATTATAGCTTGCGGTGGGCTCCGGGAGTGGCGGTTTAGGGGGTAATAAGTTTATTATAGTGGCGGTGGGCTCCGGGAGCGGCGGTTTAGGGGGAAAACACTTTATTTAGTTGCGGCGGTGTAGGGGGGGGGACAGATTAGGGGTGTTTAGACTCGGGGTACATGTTAAGGTGTTAGGTATAGACAGCTCCCATAGGAATGAATGGGATGTCGGGCAGCAGCGAACATTAACTTTCGCTATGGTCAGACTCCCATTGATTCCTATGGGATCCGCTGCCTCCAGGGCGGCGGATTGAAAACCAGGTACGCTGGGCCGGAAAAGTGCCGAGCGTACCTGCTAGTTTTTTGATAACTAGCAAAAGTAGTCAGATTGTGCCGCACTTGTGTGCGGAACATCTGGAGTGACGTAAGAATCGATCTGTGTCGGACTGAGTCCGGCGGATCGAAGCTTACGTCACAAAATTCTACTTTTGCCGGTCTCTAGCCTTTAATAACTAAGGCGAATCAGCCTCGCCACAAATACGCTGCAGAATTCCAGCGTATTTGAGGTTGACGGCTTGATAACTACCCCCCCAAATCTTAATTTTTGCAGAACAAAACAGCACATATGTAGCACTAACGAAACAGTGTATTTTTTATTTGTGCTGATTGTAGGGGGGCCAGCTTCACAGCCCAGTTACAAATGAGAATAGTTTTGAAGAGCAGGTGAATTACTTTACACTACAGAAAAAAAAGAGGAGACATATTTAAAAAAACCAAAAAAAAAAACCTCCTGTATAAAGAGGCAAGTTGGATTTTCTATTTAAAAACTAATGCAAGAATTATTACTGTTTGAAATAGAAGTTATTATATACACAAAACTGATTGCTAAATACATATGCTAATAACAAAAAGACAATATTCATTTGCAATATCTCTTTAAGAATATAATTATCTTTTCCAATCTTTGATGAGCTTTTTTATTATTCTTGTTTGCTTTAAATTTCATAGGTGCATGGATATGGTTCAAAATTTCTAATGTTACCTTTGATTTGGAAAGGTTCCTTTAGTGGAAACAAATGAACTGATTCTTAAAGGGACACTCAAGTCAAAATTAAACTTCAGGATTCAGATACAGCATGCAATTTTAAACAACTTTCCAATTTACTTCCATTAACAAAATGTGCACAGTCTTTTTATATTTACACTTTTTGAGTCACCAACTCCTACTGAGCATGTGCAAGAATTCACAGCATATACGTATATGCATTTGTGATTGGCTGATGGCTGTCACATGGTACAGGGGGAGTGGAAATAGACATAACTTTTCAATTTATTTAGCAAAAATGTACTATTAATTTGAAGTTCAGACTAAGTGTTATTGCATTGTCTTCTTATCATGCCCTTGTTGATTATGCAAATCTACAGTGTTGACTGGTCCTTTAAAGTTGTGTATTTGTATATTTTGTATTTTCAATGTGTCTGTCTACCTCTTATGGGGTGACTGTTTCAGACCGAAAGTGGGTCTATTTCAGAGATACTTGTAAACATCTGGAAATAGGACATTTTTGACAATGTGCAAGCGATACTCATTAGATGACACACCTGGGTATAGTGAGCACTGCTGAACTGTAGGAGATTTTTTTTTTTTTTTTTAAAAAAAGATGTATTTACAAATTCTTCATATTGATTCCTCTTCATGTTAAAAGGCAGTCGAGTCTTAACTGTGGCAGATATATCACCCAATACCAATATCAGTTATGCCCAAATAGTTGATCAGAGTCTACTGATATTAAATTAGATAACATGAATAATTTGATTTTTGTGGTTACCTGTAGCTAAGTGATAAAAATGTGTAAATTAATGTTGCTATTAGTAAGAAAAAAAATTGCTATTAATGCATTATTCAACAATTCAACTCTTGCCTCTTGCTATGTAGACAAGTAAATCATAGTAACAATTAAATGTCTTCCATAAGAAAAAGATAGCACTAAACACACAAAGCTAGGAGAAACTTGTTCCTCTTTTTTAAAATGTAAGCAATATCTCATTGACCTGGATTCAATAAAACCTATTTGTGAAAATATTGAATGAAAAAAACTGCAGCATCACAACTAGAAAATGTTAGAATTTGTGTCCTCATCACTACCCACTATAATCAAAAGAGCATCATTTACCTTATGGCATTTCAACTGTTCACCTCTTGGCACCTAGAATGCGTTCCACCACGATCGATAGCAGAATAAAAAAATCAGCTTAAAATAGTCCACTTTTTTACCTAAACATGTGAAAAAGAAAACTTGAAAACAGTTAAAGAGACATAGAAGAAAAACAAAAAACAAGACAACCTTTTCAGTTTTTTTTTTTTTTAAAATAGCCAGGCATAACCACAAGACAAGTTACTTCACAAGGGCAATAGAGTATTTAGGAATTTTGCATGCTGAGTGTAGGTGAAATGTGTAGGTGAATGGCATTCACCTTGTGTTGACATAAGAAAGAATGTTTCTGATCTTTATCACAGTCTCTAACATATACTGTATGTATAAATAAATATATAGTGTAAGGGTAGAAGGTTGGTAATTTGGATAATACTTTTTGCACTTTAAACAGATCCAGACTCAAGGTCTTTAGAGCCAGACAAGAAATCAAAGATCATTGGGAGCAGTCAAACTAAGTTAAAGGGACAGTCTACTCCAGAATTTTTGTTGTTTAAAAAGATAGATAATCCCTTTATTACCCATTCCCCAGTTTTGCATAACTAACAGGGTTATATGAATATACTTTTTACCTCTATGATTACCTTGTATCTAAACCTCTGCAGACTGACCATTATTTTAGTTCAGAAATGCATTTTAGTCAATCAGTGCTGACTCCTAGGTACCCCCACATGCGTGAGCGCCATGTTATCTATGTGGCACACATGAACTAATGCCCTCTAGCTGTGACAAAGTGTCATAGTCTCCCTGAGATAAGAGGCAGCTTTTAAGGGCTTAGAAATTAGCATATGAGCCTTCCTAGGTTTAGCTTTTAACAAAGAATACCAAGAGAACAAATGTGATGATAAAAGTAAACTGGAAAGTTGTTAAAAATTGCATGCCTTATCTGAATCAAGAAAGTGTAATTTTGACTAGACTGCCCCTTTAATGTTCCTCTTTAAACTGGTTCTTCAGGCAACCTATTGAGCGTGCCTTTGAAAGTCTGCTTTCTGCTTCATGTAAACAGTTATAAATGTCTAATTTAAAGAGCTATGATGCCATTATTTTGCAGTTTTAATAGTGGAGAGGTTAATGGAGGCCAGTGGTGGTGTTTCCCATTCCACTCAGTTTTTTTTTTGGAAGACTAGAATTGGCTAATGAGCTTAGTCATGTTTTGTGGGTGAGCATGTCCTGCTTGGATAGCTAAACATGACTGTTTTCTATTTACAGCCTACAGTTAATATTTGGATGTTGACCTAGAGGATTTATACTATATAATAATTACTTCATGTATATTACACTAGTAAGGTACATCACTGTCAACTATACCTGTGACCCTGGACTACACATGCACCTGCTAATAAGACTTTAAATTTCATGTAAAATGAAGCAAACAAATATTAAGCTTCAGATTAAGGAAAAAAGAAAAGAACAGAAGCAGTGCGCATCCCCTCTAAGTGTAATATGTAAGTTGCAAACAAGTTTTATTATACAATACAATTTCACACTCACAAAATCAAACCTCAAACATGTGAGGTATGTTAAAAGCACTGGGGGAAACAGCTCATGGGTCTCTCAAGGCAAATATACTGCAGCTCTCAAATACAGCTCACTCGGTCTGGAAATCCGGTTCAAGTACCCCACTAAAGGTTTAGTGATCTCCAATCACAGATTCCAGAGGCTCCTCAAATCCCAATAATGTCCCCAAATGGGTTAAAATGATCCATGTAATTATAACACACAGTTAATAGAAAAACAAAGTTGCGTATAGCTACCACCACGCTCAGTCCTCAAACAGCTGTAGCGCAAGTACAAAGCCGGGTTGCTTGCGAGTGCTGAAGCGGATGACGTGGTGACGTGATGCGGTGGGCGTGGCCTTACGCGTTTCGTAGGAATTCTCCCTACTTCGTCAGAGGCTGCCCACTAGAACCACCAATGCATCTTAAATAGCGGTACCTAAGGCCATCCTTTCTTTGAAAATGCTCTAGGATACATCTGAGGCCATTTATGTTAAGGGCTGTATTTTTACCTCAGATTAAGGAAACTGGACAAATAATGTGATCTGAATTTACTAGTTAATTGATCAAGTTTATTCTCTAATAGCCTATTGAATCACTTTGTAGAACCATAATTGCTTAATTATATATGTGCCATTCAACTTATACAATTGGGCTCAATGTATCAATCTGCGGGCAGACAAGGTTTCACTGTCATGAACCTCGTCTGCCTTGTGCCCACATTTAATATTGCTCAAACTACTGCTTGTGCAATTCTGCCCACTGCTCCTGCACAGCTAATTGTGTGTGAACGAGGGCTGTCAATCATCCCATTCGGATCTGATTGGGATGATTGAAATCCACCACCTTTTAGGTAGTGGAGAGGTTAAGAAGCAGCAGTCTTAAGACCACTGCTACTTAACTAGTGTTTCAGGCTCCCTCAGGCTCCACAGGCTCAGAGCTTGATAAAATGGTAAATGTTTTTGTTCCCTTGCACAAATATGCCAGATTACTGCTATCTTTATACACTTAGGGACCAATTTATCAAGGGCCAAATGGCCCCTGATGCCCCTGTTTCCGGGCGATCCTTCAGGCTCACCGGAAACAGCAGTTATGAAGCAGCAGTCTTTAGACTCCTGCTCCTTAACTGGTCTGCTGCCTCTGAGGCTGTGGACATCAATCCGCCCGATCCTATACGATCGGGTAGATTGACACCCCCTGCTAGTGGCCGATTGGCCGCCAATTTGCAGGAGGCGGCATTGCACTAGCAGTTCACTAGAACAGCTTGTGCAATGTTAAATGCCGGCATTCAGTAATGACTGGCGGACATTTTACGATACAGCATATAATGTCCACCAGACTTTGATAAAATCGGCCCCTCAGAGAGAAGTGCACTCTCAGGAACGAACAAATAGCTCAATAACTTGTTAGCTTTTTCTATGATGATTTACCACCTGGGTGCAGCTTCTTTTTAGCCCAGTAATGCTTCTAAAGAGAAGTATTTTCCAGCCCGATCCCACTAATTACGGTCAGTCCAGTGCCGAAATACCATGGAATTCCTCTCTGTAAAAGGAACACTGCAACCCCAGACGATAGTTTCTGCCTTCATTGGGCCTGGTCAGTGAGGTGCAGCCATATTCTGCTAAGCACACAGAGCAAGGAGTCCACACCTAGTTGCCCCTTTGGTTAACAAGTTATTGAGCTGGTTGTTCATTCCTGAGAGTCTGCTTCTCTCTATGTGTATTATGTCTCCCTAAGGGAAAATGGGGCAACCAGACGTGCACACCTTGCTCAGTGTGCTTAGAGGAATATGGCTTCATGTTCCAGGCATGCTGGAGCACTATTATAACTCACTATAATAATAGCGGACATCTGCATTAATCAGAATCTAACAGCTATGACTTTTTTGGCTCTTTTTATGGATGAAAAGGCTACTTTTGTATTTGAGAAAATCACAATAGCATGTTTTCAGTTGTTTCCTGAACTCGCAAACGGGTTATCAAACTGTTTGCAACTACATCATTGAACTCACAGTCATGAAGGCATGTGTCAATTCACAAGTTCAATAATGGAGGTGCAAGAACTTTGAAACACACTTTAATGACTGTGTTTGGACTTAGCATACATGGAGGCACGTACCTTATAAAAAACTGTTAACAAAGGCTTGATCTTATTAAAGGGTCTCCTGGGAAAATACAATATTGCAAGGGAGCTAATTAATGATTTAAAGTTTAAATAATGTTAAATCCAGTAAAAGAAGATAATATAAGTCCTTTGCATAGAAACCCATAGTCCCCATTTTGTTTTCCGTTCACACCAAAATGGAAACTTTATTTAAACAAATAATAGATGTAAATATTGTCAAGTACTGTTATTAACAATCACAATAAGTGTGATGTACAATCAAATATGAAAATAAACAATAACAAAGTTGCCATTTGTGAATGTTGGATTTCTGACGTGACTATAGACGTATGCACATCATGCCTAGATACATATAGCATTCATATGGTTAATGAGTGTTGCGCATGGATTATAATTACATTAGGTTAATGTCACAAATTTAAATGACTAATTTTCCTTGCACAGTGAGAAAAGGAGTTACATAAATAAACCTTTATTGTAGCCTTAAAAGGTGTGAATCTACTATTGTATTAGTCAGTTTCAGGTGACCTCTCAGTTTCTATTTCGAGAATAGGTACTTAACACATGAAAAGGCCTTTTTAGGGAGCTTTTCTGTTGAAAACTTGTTCATCGCAGCAGGCTTTTAACAAATAAAACAATATTGCATTCTAATCATCAGAGAATCTGGCAACAAATTCAATAGAAAAGTTAAAAGCCTTTTTGTGACCAAATCACCTATAGGTTGTGATCAAGGCCATCATTTCTTAAGACTAAAACAGGTATGGATTACCTGACAATTAACAAATAGTATATTTTAAATTAAGGTACACGTGTATATGGGGACAGCCCTACTAATTATCGAGTTCAGGTGTTTCACCCACACCCATTACTAATAGGGGCATAAAATCCAGCACATAGCCATAAAATCTCTATAGACAGCATTGTCAGTACATTGGGTTGCATTGAAGAGCTTTGTTACTTTAAACATTGCACTGTCCAAGGATGCCACATTTGCCAGTCAGTTTGTAAATTCCTACCCTACTAGATCTGCCCTCGTCAACTGTACTATTATTGAGAAGTGGAAGCAAGGTGCAACAACAAACCAGTCACAGAGTGGTAGATCATGCAAATTCACAGAGTGCGTTGTGCACAAAAAAATGCTTTTCATCTGTTGCATCACTCACTTCAGAGTTTCAAACTGTCTTTAGAAGCAACATCAGCAAAATAACTGTGCATGGAGATGTGGAAATGCATTCTCTGGGGTGATGAATCATGCTTCACTTTTCGGCAGTCTAATGGATATAGTGGATGCCAGAAGAATGCTACCTACCTGAATGTATCATGCTTACTGTAAAGTTGGTATAAGAGGGATAATGAGCTGGGGTTTTATTTCAGGGTTTTGACTAGGCCCCTCAATTCCAGTGAAGGATCATCTTAATGCTACAGGATACAAAGTCATTTTAGTAATTTGGTGCTTCCAATTTTGTGGCAACAGTTTGGGTAAGATCCTTTCCTGTGTTCAAAGAGAGGTCCATAAAGACATGGTTTGACTAGTTTCATGTGGAGGAACTCAGGTGGCCTGCACAGAGCCCTGACCTCAACCCACATGAACACCTTTGGGATGAACTGGAATGCAGATTGTGAGCCAGACCTTCTTGTTCAACATTAGTTCCATACCTCACAAAAGCTGTTTTAGGTAAATGGACACACATTCCCACAGACACACTCCAAAATCCTGGGGTAGCCGTTATAGCTGCTAAGTGGGGCCAACTCCATATTAAAGCCCATGGTTTTGGAATAGGATGTCCAGAAAGCTCATATACAGTAGGTGTAATGATCATGTGTCACATACTTTTGACAATATAGTGTATAGCAGGATATATTCTAGGGTATTATGCCTCTATTATGCTTTCCATTAGTTGTTATATTGTGACATATTTCAATTTATACTGATCCATTTTTTGCAAAGCTTAGCTAGGTGAATGATATTTTTCTTGACTTGCTTTGAAAGAAATTAAATAGCTTACATGCGACAGAAAATAAATGTTCCTATATGAATCTAAAATTAGAATGTTTTGCTACACTGCAGCTATGGCTTTATACCAGAGCACTTAGTTAAAGAATCCCAATGCATCATGCATCTGCTCTATCAATCTGTCTCCAGAGATCTGAAAATGTAATCAACATTGGTGTTCAAAGCACTCCATTGCCTAAAAATGATAAAGCTATTTATAGATTTTTAAAATGATATATTTTTAGAGACTATGTACCAGCATACATATATAATCCCATTAGATTAGCAAAATAATAAAATATATTTAATAAATCTGCAATTAAATGTAAATTTAAAAAAATCACAAAACTGTAATTAAGACGAAACATGGATTAATCTTACAATTGCCCAGTAGGTAGCTAAAGTGTTCAATAATGGTAACATTTAAATATATATATATATATATATATATATATATATATATATATATATATATATGTTACAGTTAAAGTGCAGAAATCAGTTAATGTGCACATTACCTAGCTAATCTGCAGATTAACTAGGGTGATCAATTAAAGTGCAGAAAAATTGTATAATTTCTCACATTACCTAGGTAATCTGCAAATTACATAGATAATCTGCACATTACCTACTAGGCACTAGTTAAAGTGCAAAAAAAAAAAAGCACTTTAGCTTTTTAGAAAAGTTTGTTTCTCTCATGTAAACTGTTTATTGAAAAAGAAGCCGAAGAATGTAATAAATAAAGAACAGAAGGTTCCGATTTCAGCCGAGGGCAGATATGCTCCAGACACAATTTGTGACTGCAAATTCATTTCCTAGATCTAATATTTTAAACCGTTTGATTGTTTGTATTATATTTTTTTAATTGTTATAGTTGAGTTTAACGAAATAAATAAAGAACATGATGTTAAATAATAACATTATGTTCATTTCATTAATTGTTATAGTTGAGTTTAACGAAATAAATAAAGAACATGATGTTAAATAATATTTGAGTTTAAATAATAAATAAAGAACGGAATGTTCCGATTTCAGCCGAGGGCAGATACAATCTGGGAAAATATCTATCTATCTATCCATCTATCGAATCTATAATAAATAGATAGATTTGATTGATAGATAGATAGATAGATAGATAGAAAGATAGATAATTTCCCAGACAGAGAATTTCAAGACGTGCGGTCTGGGACCCATGGTAAGGTTCCCAGAGGCAGTTGCGGCGCCCGAGGCTCTGATTAAAACAGAGCACTCTGGAGCATATCTGCCCTCAGCCGAAATCGGAACATTCTGTTCTTGATTTAGTTCGTTAAACTCAATTATTATTTAACATCATGTTCTTTATTTATTTCGTTAAACTCAACTATAACAATTATATATATATATATTAACCCTTTATGTACTAAGCCATTTATTTTTATTGTGTATGAGCTACTTTAGTCTTTTTGCACTAACTGCATTCACACATCAATTTTTTTTGCTGCTAAGTACCAACACAAATTATAACATGTTTTTCTCAGCAGACTAAGTACTTTTGAAAAATAGCTTTTATACCATTAATACTTAAAGAATAAATACATTAAGTAGATTATTGCAATTTTATAACAATCATCTACTAAAGACATTAGTATGAGTTCCTTATAGCAAAGAGGGGACTTCCTCTTTCCAAAATGGAGTCTCATGACACACTTTGTTTCCTACTGGTGACAAGGATCCTGAAAAACCCCACCCCCCTTAATTTTATTGTAATTACCTGCATCTTAGAGGATGTGAAAATAGCAGACTCTCCTCTTTCAATGTGTCTTATATGCCTCAAAGTAATGCAGGGCTGGTTTATGGGCTTTTTAAGGGTCTCCTTCCCATAGTTTCCTATTACACCTTTGGTACCTTCCTCATTTTCCCACTTTACAATGACAAATAGGTCACTTTGACCTTTATAGGTCATAGATACAAAGATAGTGATAAGAAAAAAATAAATGATAGCAAGAAAACTTGTAAATGCAGTGACAGTAATGGAAGTAGACAGAGAGATGGAGGTAGGAAGAAAAAGAGAAATAAGAGAATGAGGGACATTTTGGACAGAACCATATAATCACAATAAGTGGAAGAAGAAAAAGAAAAAATAGGGCAACAAAACAAATAATGAAGGAATCCACCCAGACACTCCCAAACTAACATTTTTATGTCTTTCATACTGTTAAGAAATCTATAAGTACACTTTTGATGGCTCCAATTCCATCTGAAAACATTATAAGCTGTATGTGTATATTTTCTTTAAGCTTTGTCTGGTTTGATAGGCAATTTCATTCCATTAGAAGAGCAGACATTTGAATGTCTTACTCTCATTTTACATGAACAAATACAATATAACAAACCTATTAAGTTAAAATGTGAGAAGAAACCTAAAAAAATACAATAGTATATTGTAGACTTTTGTAGAAGGTTTTTTTGCAAGGGTTGTTGTGGGCTTTCATCAAAACAAAATATTTGAGATCAATGTGAAAGTAAAATATCATGGCTAATTGATTCAATATTCATGACAACTGCCTAACAGGTTTGAATACATATTTGGTTTACGTAACCAATAATCGTAATGCCCTTTCAAATTGGCTGGAATTCCACCACTGAATCCTCTCATTTCAAAGTACGGTAAAGTTAGTGCAGTTTAAAGCCACTGTATCTCGTAATAGATTGACAGTCAACTTACAAAACAAGCTCTCAAATAGCCAAGCAAGATACTTTGCACAGATCTTCTAATGGACTAGAATAAATCATAATACTTGGAAATATATGAGGTAGAATGTTTTTTTTCTGTTCTGTAGTAATTTAATTTGTGGAACTATATCTATGTCCTCTTAAATGGGACATTTAGTAACATATGTTTTTCTTACTTTTGGTTTGGTTTTCAATTTTTCAAACATTTACATAGAGCAAGTGTAAAATACATTTAAAAAACCTTATTGTAATATTGCTTGCCTCTGATCTTGCCTTGAGAAATATGGGCATCAATTGTTGCCCACTAGAGATGTCAGACAGACATATTCACTACCTGTGAACCTTGTCCATCCGGATAATGATAAATCTAGTCCCATGTATGCATAAAATAACTTTAATGTCCCTTTAGTGTTTAAAGCCATTAAGTATGATTTGTAATATACTTTTTTAACCATAACTGATCTTTCCTAATACAAAGGGGGCTAATGTTAGTTTAAAAGGAATAAAGGGCTTTACAAAATGTAAATTGTAAATCGTGTGGTTTTGTCTACTGTTGCATTAACATTAAACACAAGCATTGGGAGAATAATACAGACTTTGTTTTATATTTTCTGTCAGTACTTTAAAAAACCTTTGATTCTTATTCTAAATTGTCACATTCAAGTTCCCACTTAGCATTCCTACACACATTACACAATGAATAATTACAAGAAGGATCTGAGAAATTAATCTAAGAGAGATGTAGGTGTTGTTCCTGTTGGATTTGCCAGCTTCACCATCAGTTTGTATTACTCATTCACATTCTGAATAAAGGCACTAAGACTTTTAATATGTTGTATACAGACACAGAAACACTATTCATGTAAGCAATAAACATACTATTATTTAGAAATGACTGTTTAGGATTTAAATTACAGATTTGTTTTAACTACAGTGATTTTAATATTCTAGATATTATAGGAATTTAGAAAGGTGGTAAACCTATTTTTCATTAATATTTTGTAAAAGTTCTTACCATTGTCTTTCATGTCTACTGTGTAAAGAGTTGTGGTGCAAACTCCTTTAAAAACAAAAATACAGATACAATTCTCTTGGTAAAAATTATAAAATAAATGATGATCAGTTAAAAGGATATAAAACCATTAAACATTACAACCTCTAACATGCAAATGATATAATAAACATGTTAACAAATACTCTTTGTCTCTCATGTCTGTAAACATTTGTGGTGCCCACTCCTTCCAATAACTAAACTGACCCATACTATTGTTATGCTCTATGTGTTACTTTGTTTTATAAATTCTGCATTTTGTCATTGGTCTAAAGATTTTTTTCAGGGAGAGACAGCTGCAAATAGATGGAAACTATAAAAACAAATACTAAGTGGACATAAATTAAAAAACATAAAAGAGATGGATACAACTTTCTTGGTAAAAATTATAAAATAAATGATGATCAGTTAATGGGACATAAAACCATTAAACTTAAAAAAAACTATCAAATGATAACAAATATTTTTTTGTATGGAGAAGGTTAAATGAGGGCTGAATTTGAAGCTAACAGGAAGAGAACAACAGGTCTCTAAGCTAATTGGCTAATATGGAAAACTCCAAAAACTATGGGCTAAATTACAAGTGGAGGGCAATAATTAACCAGCCATTACAAGTGGCTGGTTATTAGTTCTGTGAGCTCGCTGTAGCAATTAAAGCACAGAAAATTAACCAGGAATCAGATCTCTGGTTAATTTCCTAAAAGTGCCCCAATTGCACTCAAAATATAGAGCATTATAGTTTTTTATTAAAAATAAATCTAGCATTTTTTTTTTTAATTAAAAAAAAATGCACTTAACAGTTTTGGGGCTTCAAAGTTGGTGGAAGTGGGGTGTTAGAAACAAAACGGCACTGAAAAGTGCCTTTACATTGTTGTCTATGGGAACTGTGTGTTCTCATAGACCACAATGTAAATATATATTTAT
Organism: Bombina bombina; assembly: GCF_027579735.1. NCBI lineage: Eukaryota > Metazoa > Chordata > Amphibia > Anura > Bombinatoridae > Bombina > Bombina bombina. The sequence continues at coordinate 823,560,915 of NC_069503.1, read as the reverse complement.
ATGTTAATATCTGTATATATACATATTAACACATATTAAAATGCTGCCCATCACTGTGCTGCTTACCCCTTCACTGTGCGAGGTTCTGATGCCGTCTGTAATGGCATCAGAACAAGGCTCCCATAGGAGCCTATGGAAGCACGTTCTTATGAGCACAATGATTCCTCGCAATGCGAATGTGAGCTCGTGTTCGCATTGAGATTTACTTGTAATTTCAGTGCACATTATCGTGTGCTGGTATTACAAAGTGGAGCGCTAATATGGCTTGCGTGCTCCCCTTGTAATCTTCTAGCCCTATATTGGTAAACAGTGACACAAGCAAAATTAACTAATTATTTTTTAGTACAGGAACACCCTCAGTTAAAGATATGTGCCCAAAATAGGCAATGAATGTTCCAGCAGCTCAATGACAACCACATAACCAATGGATGCAACATTTCACAGCCTAACGCAATGAAAATGTTCTTAGTGTTTGAGATTAATTTGTTATCCCCTTTGACAACACTGTGCATTTGTGATAATTAAACATTACAATTTTCAACTGTTATGCCATCAATCAATGAATTCAACAGGCCAAATAGCATACTCATTAGGAATCATTCACCCAGTTGAATGAATAAACCAGCATATAGAAAGGATATCTCACTAACTACATATCCAATAATTTTAAGAGCTCTAAGAAACCAGTCACTTATCATATATTGCAGAGACCAATCATACTAATATTCGTTTACCTCAGTGCATGTATTCACTATATCTTGTTACAAATGCACACATACATACTCCATTAAAGTCAGGCTGTACATCCGCAAAGACTGTCACCTTTAAATACATCATACAAGGCGAAATGCAGCAGCAATGAGTACCCCTTGACCACCGCACCTCCCTGCTGACTTGTGCAAGCCCACTCAAGCTGCTACTTATGCATACGATCTCAAATGATGCCTGCACCTTTAGTAACCTCATGATCCAATAATCGTAAATTGTGTAATCATGCTATAGAAGATTTGGTTGTTCAATTTTTTATTGAAAAAATGTAATATTACTAAGCAACAAGCATAAATATTGTCATATCAAAATATAAGGCATATATAGCTGGCTAAATAGCATAAACTATCAAATTAAATGTGAGGAGAGAGCCATATTCCTCAAGTATCAATTTATCTTAAATATTGGTGCAGATCCTCAAGAAAACTATAAATATAAATTAACAGAAATATCAGGATAAAAAACTGGTATCCTGAAAAAGAGAGAGGATTATGACAAATAACCGCTGATTCTTTAGTAAACAGGCAATAGGCATACACTGAGTACAACAGCCAGACACTTAAAAAATATTATTATAGATTTATTTATAAAAAAATAAAATAAAATTGAAAACTATAATGCTAAGCTACTATGCCTAACCTATAGAGCAAACTTAGCGACAGGGCTCAGACAGGAGCCCTACCAGTCTACCAATACTCCACTGGAATATTATAGAATGCTATAACTCTTTAACAATAAGCAGTTATAGAAAAAAAAAGAACTCCTCCACAGAGTAACAAAAAAAATGCAATACAAGAAACAAAAGTGATTCTACAGACACAATTTTTTTTTCCAACAAAAAAATTACTAAAAAACAGCACACACAATGAAAAATAGCTTACAGAGGCACACACAACACTGCCCAAAAGCTAAAGTGAAAGTGATAAAATATGGCAGAGTGTCGCCTAGTCTTCTACTTCCCTATGCTAGGTTAAAAGTGGATTGGACAAGCCTGTATAGCATTTAATACCTTACTTGTTGTCCCTCAAATCAATCATTTAGTAATACTCTGTCAGGATTAGATAGGGGAAGTAGTACACATGAATGGTCACTGCAAAGGAACAGGCTGATTTGTCAAAGACAAATCAGCCCTTCCTCCTTCTCTCTGCCCTTTTTTGTTGCCCTGAAAGTAATTAATGAAATGAAACAAATGCAACTAACAAGCATGCAAAATCGCATTACTCGCCCATTTTGGTACCCGGTCCATTCGTCTAGTTGGCATTCTGATGAATGACCGAACATGTTCGTCTGAAGCTGAATGCACGCATCATCACAGCTTGAGGTTAAACACAGTCATTCTTCCACTGAATAAAGGCTTCCTTCACTATGACAGGGTTTCCCTAACTCCAGTTCTCAGGAGCCTCTAATAGGCAATATGTTTTTAGAGTATGTTGGAACAGATCATGTTAGGCAAACAAAATTACTAAACAGCTGATTATATGACCTGTATTTCAGGCATCCTTAAGAGCTGACCTGTTAGGTGATTTGTAAGGTTGAAAGATCTTAGTCAGGTCACGATTGCTACAAAATGTTAGTGATATCAGCACCTGTATTAATTATTTCACCTCTTAGCCATAAAAATCCCTGTGCTAAAAAAAAGACCCATCTACACACCCTTATTAACATGCAACAGATAACCAATAATATGTTCTACACAACTCATAAAAACAAAATTTATGCTTACCTGATAAATTATTTTCTTTCAGGATGATGAGAGGCAAAGAACCCCAAACAACAATACTCAGTTTAACAAATTGCCGAGCATACAGGTAGGAAATACAAAGCAGGGTATATAGAGGTGCAAATAAAAAACTGCCACCAAAAATAAAATAAAATTGGGTGGGGTCTTGTGAACTCTCATCATCCTTAAAGAAAATAATTTATCAGGTAAGCATAAATGTTGTTTTCTTTCATATGATGGTGAGAGTCCACAAGCCTTGATGTGTGTGATTTAATACCCAAGCTGTGGACTCCATGACAAGGAAATAGTGGGGCAAGAACAAGGCAGTTCCTAATTGCCAGACCAAGGCTTGAAGGGCTTTCCTGCCAAAACTCGTTTCCGAAAAAGCAAAAACATAAAAACGGCAGAAACTGGAAAAGTATGTAAGGAAGACCAGGTTAAAGCTTTGCAAATCTATTACATTGAAGTTTCATTTTTGAAAGGCCAGGAAGTAGAAACTGATCTAGTGGAATGAGCTGAGATGTGTTTAGTGGGTGACTTTCCTGCCACCAAGTAAGATTTGTGAATATCCTATTTTAGCCATGAAGCCAAAGCAACTGCAGTAGATTTTTGACCCTTAGGAAAACCAGAATGATGAGCAAATAAACTTGAAATATTTAATAGCCTGGTGATAAAACTTTAGGGCCCTTACTACATCTAGGTCATGGAGAAGTCTCTACTTAGAATTTAAAGGATCATGGCACAAAGAAGGAATAACAATCTCTTGGTTTATATTTTCAGAAGAAACAACCTTAAGTAAAAAATATATATATTTGCTACAAAGCACAGCTTTGTCCTTGTGGAAAATAAGAAAAGGGAATTCACATGATAAGACTCTCCTAGCAGATGATATTGCTAGAAGAAAAATAACTTTTCAGGATAAGAACTTAATATCTATAGTATGCGTGGGTTCAAAGGGGGGACCCTACAGAACAGAGATAATTAGATTTAAATTTCATGGAGGAGAAATAGGTTTAACAACAGCCCTAATTCTTACCAAGGCCTGAACAAAAGCTTGATCATAAGGTAGTTTGGCTATCTGTTTGTGAAAAGACAGAGCCAAAATGAATGAGGCAGACTTCTGCTTGATTTGAGCTATTATTCTTGGAAGAAGAACAAACAGAGGAAATAGGTATGCTAGATGAAAGTTCCACTGGCTCACTAAGACATCTATTATCTGAGCTTTTGGACCCCTGGATCTGGCACAATATGAGGGAAGCATTTGGTTTAGGTGAGAGACCATGAGGTCTCTCTTGGAGGCCCCACCTAGGAACCAATTGATTGAATACTCTTTGATTGAGAGACCACTCCTGTGTGTAGGAACTGTCAACTGAGATAGTCTGCCTTCCAATTCTTTACTTCCGAAATGTGAATTGCTGGCATAATACAGTGATTCTGTTCTGCCCAGAGTAAAATCTGAGATACTGCGATTCCTCCCTCATGACATTGTCTGATTTAAAATGGAATATATTTTAAATTTTTCAGGAGAGGCAACGACTAAAGAGCTTGAAGAATCTCTCAGAGCTCCAAAATGTTTATAGGTAACCTCACCTCCTAAGGAGACCAAACTGCTTGCTCTCTCCGAATTCCCCAGACCTTGACCCATCCTAAAAGCTAAGGAGAGATTGTCTATCCACCAGGATAGAGATTGCTTTACTGAAGAATCCAGAACAATTTTTTTATCTTATTGCAGATAATTCCTTGTCCATTGTCGTAGTATCGAGAGTTGAAGAGGACGTAGGTGAAAGTGAGCAAAAGTGACTGCATCTGATTCCGCCACCATTAGGCTCACTGCTTCCATACATTGAGCCACTGTTGTATAAGGCAGACTGAAGTTTCATTCTGCAAGAGTCTGTTAGAGACAGAAGCATGGCAACTGAGTCTATGGAAACTCCCAGAAAACAAAAGCTCTTTGGAACATTTATCTTCCAACCATGATCCTGTAGAAAGGATAGAAGTCTGTGAGTGTGAGAGAGTGCAAGAGACAAGGAAGGAGCCTGAATCAGAATGTAATCTAGGTATGGGGCAACTGATATGCCCTGAGTTCTGATTACAGCAACAAGGGTCCCAAACGTTTGTGAATATGCAGGTAGCGGTGGCTAAGCCAAAGGGAAGGGCAAAACATTGGAAATGTTGGTTGTGAAAAGCAAATAGGGGGAACTGATAATGGTAAAATTGTATGAATTGTTTCCATCTGGAACTCTTAAAAATTTGTAGTTTTCAAATCCAATATGGGTCTGAAATTTCCCTCATTCTTTGGAACAATAAAGAGGTTGGAATATAAACCCTTTCCCTGTTCTGAAAACAGGAACAGGAGGAATGACCTCCATGCTCTCCAGATCTTGAACACATTAAAAGAAGGCGGTAGACTTCAAAGGATTTTTGGGGACATGAGACAGAAGGAATCATCCTCAAGGAGGCCTGGATAGAAAACCTATCCTGTAGCCCTGGGAAATGATGTTTAAGACCAATGGGTCCTACTGAACGAGATTCAATCTGCCCACTACCAGAACAGATTCTGGATCAGGGGCCACACTTTCAAGCAGATTTAGAGTTGGAATTGGACTTTATGTTCTGCTTAGACCAGGATGAACCTGGTTTACAGGAAGGCTTGGAAGATTTTGTCTTTTGGGAAGAAGAAGATGATGATTTCCTGGTCTTTTCTTTCCTATAGATTGCTTATCTTGAGGTACAAAATCTCCCTCTCCTCCAGTAACAGTCCACACCAGAACCAAACAGTTCTTCTTGTAAAGACTGCAGTGCAAAGGACTCATTTTTAACCTTAAAGGGACACTGAACCCAAATTTTTACTTTCGTGATTCAGATAGAGCATGACATTTTAAGCAACTTTCTAATTTACTCCTATTATCAAATTTTCTTTATTCTCTTGGTATCTTTATTTGAAATGCAAGAATGTAAGTTTAGATGCCGGCCCATTTTTGGTGAACAACCTGGGTTGTCCTTGCTGATTGGTGGATAAATTCATCCACCAATAAAAAAGTGCTTTCCAGAGTGATGAACCAAAAAAAAAGCTTAGATGCCTTCTTTTTCAAATAAATATAGCAAGAAAACGAAGAAAAATTGATAATAGAAGTAAATTAGAAAGTTGCTTAAAATTTGGGTTCAGTGTCCCTTTAATCTTGATAATGTCCAATACTGCATCACAAATAAGAGTTAGCCATTTTTTTGGCCTTAACACAATTCTGCAATTCCTCTCAAGATGATTGATCAGCAGTCAGTTGAGATAAGGAGCCATACCATAAAGATGCAGCACTAACTACACATTTAATAGAAACTGTTGGTTTAAAAATAAGTCCTGTTTAAAAGAACAGCTTTCTGAAGGGCGGATCCAATTTGTAATCCATAGGATCTCTGAAAGAGGTACTGTCCTCTAAAGGGAAAGTGGTACATTTAGCTAAGGTAGAAATAGCACCATCAACCTTAGGCATAGACTCCTAAAATTCTAAAGTTTGTTCTGGCAAAGAATACATTTTCTTAAACCTGGATGATGGAGTATAAGGAAAACCAGGGATTATATATTCTTTAGCAATAATTTCAGTTTCTAAAGGAACATGGAAAACTTCTGGAGTTTTAGGGGAAGGCTTAAAAATCAAATTTTATTTATTGATAGGTTTATCGTCAAAGGGTTTGCTTTCAGATAAACCTAAAATCTTAAGCACTTAATGCAGTAAAAAACATATATGTTCAACCTTACATCTAAAAGAGGAATCAGCATCCAATTCAGGGACTGAATCCTGATCCCCTAAAAAAATTGCACCAACAGATGAAGCATAAGAACTGTCAGACATAGATTCCTGAGGAGAGGAGTTTCATGGACTTCTATATGTGGCTGAGTAATATGCTAAGAAGGCAGATCATGGGAAACAGTATTACAAATTTTGCGTTTACGCTTACTAGGATGCAGGTTTGTCATCAGAATCTCCAGCCTGTGGACTATGTAAGTGCAGATTTCACTTACCTGATAGCAGCACCCTCTCCACTGATCTTGCCAGGAAAGCAGAAGCTGTATCCAGTAGAGAGCCCATCCAATGCTGTGAAGGGGACATCAGAGGATATAGGCGAGGAGTACATGATGATCCCGTAGTAGGAGGCTAAGGGACATGTCCCTGCAACAGCTGAGGGGGATTATGGCTGAAATCCCTCAAGGAAATACTGTGTCAATAACCAGTGTACTCCTATACTCCAGAAGTCCAAATCTAGAGGGGTAAAGGATCTCACATAGGCCTGAGAATCAATGTCTATGAAGAAATTCTGGAACACCTCTATCACATTTACTCCTAGGAGGTAACGGACAAAAGTAGTACATGGAGGTGGGAGGGGCTAAAAGCTCTTGTTGTTTGGGATTCTTTGACTCCTCCCAGTGGCGGGGATATAAAGTGATCTGTTTATTTGTTGTAATAAAAAAGTACTAAGCAGTGGATTATACTTAATAGAAATCATTGCAATATGTGTTATTCATCCTTTTAAGCTTACCTACTTTGTACCTGCAAAAGCTCACCTTGAATCAGTGACCAAGCATACCTACCTTGTACCTGCGTATGCTCACCAAGTTCCAGAAACCAAGCATACTTACCTGATACCTGTGTATGCTCACCTGGTACCTGAAAGCCAAGCTGACTTGCCTGATACCTGTGTATGCTCTCCTAGTTCCTGAAGCTGTACCTATCTGGTATTCCATGACAGTCTCAATAACAGTACCCACTGAGTATCCTGTGGCTGCTGAGAATCCTGTGTCGGCTTTCCTCTTACCAGCTGTGCCTGCTGTACCTACCAGATATTCTATGACAGCCTCACCCTTTACTGCACAATTTAAGCACCGGTGTACATTGGACTGTTTTTACTGCAAACTACATAAGTATTCTGAACTTTGTATTGGACTTTAGTGTTCTGCATTGGGCCTATGGTCAAACTTTCGCCTAGATTACGAGTTTTGTCGGTAATGGTGTGCGGTGCTAATGAGCAGTTTATGCTCACCTACAGACAGCGCTGGTATTACGGGTTTTTACAAACCCGGCGTTAGCCGCAGAAAAGAGCGGAGAGCAAAATTTAGCTCCACATCTCACCTCAATACTAGCACTGCTTATATTAGCGGTGAGCTGGTTGAATGTGCTTGTGCACGATTTCCCCATAGCAATCAACGGGGAGAGCCGGCTGAAAAAAAACCTAACACCTGCAAAAAAGCAGCGTTCAGCTCCTAACGCAGCCCCATTGATTCCTGGGGAAATAAAAGTTATGTCTACACCTAACACCCTAACATGAACCCCGAGTCTAAACACCCCTAATCTTACACCTATTAACCCCTAATCTTCCGCTCCGGACACCGCCGCCACCTACATTATACTTATGAACCCCTAAGCTGCTGCCCCCAACATCGCCGACACCTACATTATATTTATTAACCCCTAATCTGCCGCCCCCAATGTCGCCGACACCTACCTACATTTATTAACCCCTAATCTGCCGACCCCAACGTCGCCGCCACTATATTAAAGTTCTTAACCCCTAAACCTAAGTCTAACCCTAACCCCCCCTAACTTAAATATAATTTAAATAAATCTAAATAAATATTACTATCATTAACTAAATTATTCCTTTTTAAAACTAAATAATTACCTATAAAATAAACCCTAAGCTAGCTACAATATAACTAATAGCTACATAGTAGCTAGCTTAGGGTTTATTTTTATTTTACAGGCAACTTTGTATTTATTTTAACTAGGTAGAATAGTTATTAAATAGTTATTAACTATTTAATAACTAAATAGTAAAAATAAAGACAAATTTACCTGTAAAATAAAACCTAACCTAAGTTACAATTACACCTAACACTACACTATAATTAAATTAATTCCCTAAATTAACTACAATTAAATACAATTATCTAAAGTACGAAAAATTACACTAAATTACAGAAAATAATAAAATAATTACAAGTTTTTTAAACTAATTGCACCTAATCTAATCCCCCTAATAAAATAAAAAAGCCCCCCAAAATAATTAAAAGCCCTACCCTATATTAAATTACAAATAGCCCTTAAAAGGGCCTTTTGCGGGGGCATTGCCCAAAAGTAAACAGCTCTTTTACCTGTAAAAAAAAGTACAATACCCCCCAAACATTAAAACCCACCACCCACACAACCAACCCTACTCTAAAACCCACCCAATCCCCCTTAATAAAACCTAACACTAACCCCTTGAAGATCACCCTACCTTGAGAAGTCTTCACCCAAACGGGCCGGAGTCCTCAACGAAGCCGGGTGAAGTGGTCCTCCAGACGGGCAGAAGTCTTCATCCAAGCCGGGAAGAAGAGGTCCTCCAGACGGGCAGAAGTCTTCCTTTAAATGACGTCATCCAAGATGGCGTCCCTTCAATTCCAAACTTCAATCCTATTGGCTGATTGGAACAGCCAATAGAATGCAACCTCAATCCTATTGGCTGTTCTTTTTTTTTTTCTTTAATTTCTGTTTATTATAGCCATTCAAAACAAGACAACAAATCAACAAAATTATTGTCACGCAGGACAAAAAAAATTTACCAACAATATCTTCTCTATAGAAACACGGGCATACCATCAAAAAAATAAGAGAACAATTTTTAAACTACATTTTGTCCTTATAAATTTAATCATATCCATTCACAATGTACTGGCTAATATTTACCTCCTGAACACAAATAAAAACACAAAAACAAAAAACAACAAAAAAAAAAAAAGGGGGGGAACAAACAAACAAACCCCCCCTACCAAGATCGATCATGAAATGCCTACTACCCTTCTTAGTCTATATCCCCTGCATTCCTTAGCCAGGTATCCGGGAACACCTGTAGTATGACAAGCTCGGCAAAGCTTACCGACACCAAGAAGGGCAGCAAGATCTGCCTCTGGAGGCAGAAAGTATAGGATTTAATAATCGGGCCCAGCTTTCCAAGAATTTTCTAATTCTTCTTTCTGGTACTTGCTGTAAGTGAAAAGATTCAAAAATAATCTGAGCTTGGATGTCTCTCAACACTGACGCGAGAGAGGGGGGTGTCTTTGATATCCATTTTTTGAAAATATTATATCTCACAATTAGTATAATAGTATTTAGGATATGCAACGACAAATTATCTCTCTCATCAGGAAAAAGCAACACAATATATTTCAGAGAAAGGGAGATAGAAGTTTCAAAGACTCTATTATACCAATATTGAATTTTCTGCCATAGTTGCGAAATTTTAGGGCAGGTCCATAACATATGGCAAATATCCGCCTGTACACATGAACAATGTTCGCACTTGAAAGATTTACCCGGAAAAAATTTAGCTAATTTTGCTGGAGAATAATAATAATTATTTAAAAGTTTTAAATGAGATTCTTTCCAACTTACTGCTATCGGATATCTAGCCACAGTTGCCAGGCTATTAATTAGTATCTCCCGGTATATCGCTGGAATATAAGGTGACCATGCTCGGATTAATTGGTCCTCCTCCAACATACCCTGTTTCGTCAACATAATGTCATAAATTAGTGAGATTGATGCATCGCCCATATTAAATTTTCTAATACAGCTCTTAATCTCAGGCCAATCCCATCTTCCCATCTTTGTCCACTAAGAAAGTGTCGAATTTGAAAGTAAGCAAACCGATTAGCACTCGGAAGAGAGAACTGCTCCCTAATTGTCTCCCAAGGTAAAATCTGACGATCAGTATTAAGGAGCTGATTCAAATATACCAGTCCCCCATTCTGCCAGACCTGAAAACATTTTTGATCTAGCCCAGGTAAAAATAAAGGATTTCCTCTAATGGGTAAAAAGTCAGAGAAAGATGGCTCCACTTTACACAACTTACAAATCTTATGCCAAATCACCACTATATTCCTTACAGAGATAAGGGAAAACACCCTTCTGGGTAAAGACTGCGGGACACAATGCAAAAGACCCGTTAAGGACCACGGTTTGACCATATATGATTCTAGGTCATATGTAGAAACCAAATCAGTCTTAGTAATCCAGTCTACCGCTATTTTAATTAGCGATGCCCAATTATATAATCTAATACTAGGTAGAGCCAATCCTGCTCCCGTAAATTTCTGCATTAGCCTACTATTCGAAATCCGAGGTTTTTTAGATTTCCACAGGAATTTCGAGAGCCACGACGACAAATTCTTTAAATCCTTATTAGGGATAATAAGGGGTAAATTTTGAAGAAAATAAAGAATTTTAGGAAAAATTATAGTCTTTATTAAATTAACCGACGCAGTAAGTGACAGTGGAAAAGCCGCCCAAAGCTTGAGGTCTTCCTGTATTTTCTGAAAAAGAATTGTAAAATTTGCCTGATACCACTGTTACCGATTCCTATCTATCTCTAATCCCAGATATTTGATCGCATTGACCTTACGGAATATTGTACTAGGTCGATCCACCCTCTGGCGTCCGAGCCACATCAGGTCACTCTTTTCCATATTGATTTTGTAACCGGCAAATGTACTGAAATGCTTTATCATATCAACCACTCTTGGGATAGTAACTGCTGTTTTACTCAAAAATAATAGGATATCATCAGCATATAGAAGGATTGCATCAGCCAATAGGATTTTTTCTACCTTAATTCCGATTGGCTGATAGAATTCTATCAGCCAATCGGAATTGAAGGGACGCCATATTGGATGACGTCATTTAAAGGAACCTTCATTCAGTCATCGGATGAAGAAAGAAGAGGATGCTCCACGTCGGATGTCTTGAAGATGGACCCGCTCCATGCCGGATGGATGAAGATAGAAGATGCCGTCTGGATGAAGACTTCTGCCCGTCTGGAGGACCTCTTCTTCCCGGCTTGGATGAAGACTTCTGCCCGTCTGGAGGACCAATTTGCCCGGCTTCGTTGAGGACTTCGGTCCGGTTGGGTGAAGACTTTTCAAGGTAGGGTGATCTTCGAGGGGTTAGTGTTAGGTTTTATTAAGGGGGATTGGGTGGGTTTTAGAGTAGGGTTGGGTGTGTGGGTGGTGGGTTTTAATGTTGGGGGGGGTATTGTACTTTTTTTACAGGTAAAAGAGCTGATTACTTTGGGGCAATGCCCCGCGAAAGGCCCTTTTAAGGGCTATTTGTAATTTAGTATAGGGTAGGGCTTTTCATTATTTTGGGGGGCTTTTTATGTTATTAGAGGGATTAGATTAGGTGTAATTAGTTTAAAAAACTTGTAATTATTTTATTATTTTCTGTAATTTAGTGGGTTTTTTTTTCGTACTTTAGATAATTGTATTTAATTGTATTTAATTGTAGTTAATTTAGGGAATTCATTTAATTATAGTGTAGTCTTAGGTGTAATTGCAACTTAGGTTAGGTTTTATTTTACAGGTAAATTTGTCTTTATTTTAACTAGGTAGCTATTACATAGTTAATAACTATTTAATAACTATTCTACCTAGTTAAAATAAATACAAAGTTGTCTGTAAAATAAAAATACATCCTAAGCTAGCTGCAATGTAACTATTAGTTATATTGTAGCTAGCTTAGGGTTTATTTTATAGGTAATTATTTAGTTTTAAATAGGAATAATTTAGTTAATTGTAGTTATTTTATTTAGATTTATTTAAATTATATTTAAGTTAGGGGGTGTTAGGGTTAGGGTTAGACTTAGATTTAGGGGTTAATAACTTTAATATAATGATGGCGACGTTGGGGGTGGTAGATTAAGGGTTAATAAATGTAGGTAGGTGTCGGCAATGTTAGGGACGGCAGATTAGGGGTTAATAAAATTTAACTAGTGTTTGTGAGGCGGGAGTGCGGAGGTTTAGGGGTTAATATATTTATTATAGTGGCGGCGATATCCGGTTCGGCAGATTAGGGGTTAAAAATTTTATTTTAGTGTTTGCGATGTGGGGGGGGCCTCGGTTTAGGGGTTAATAGGTAGTTTATGGGTGTTAGTGTACTTTTTAGCACTTTAGTTAAGAGTTTTATGCTACTGCGTTAGACCATAAAACTCTTAACTACTGACTTTAAAATGCAGTACCAGGCTTGACAGGAGAGGGTCTACCGCTCACTTTTTAAAAGACTCGTAATACCGGCACTATGCAAGTCCCATTGAAAAAATAGGATACGCAATTGACGTAAGTGGATTTGCTGTATTTTCGAGTCTGGCCAAAAAAGTGAGCGGTACACCTGTACCTTCAAGACTCGTAATACCAGCGGATGTTAAAAAGCAGCGCTGGGACCTCTCAACGCTGCTTTTTAAGGCTAACGCAAGACTCGTAATCTAGCAGTTTGTTTCTGTGATCTTCAAATGGAACTACCAACTTTTCTTTTGCATATCAATCAGTAAAACTTTTAAAGGACTTTCATTGCTCTGTGTATCTGTTCCTGCATTCTGAGTTCCACACACCCTACCTCCTCACACACGCAAATTGACATTACAGGCCCATTGTAAAACATATTTACCAAATATACGGCTAGATTTAGAGTTTTGTCGGTAAAGACCCGCGTAGCTAACGCTGCTTTTTTTCCCAACGCACCCTTCCAACAACGCTGGTATTTAGAGTTGTCTGAGGGGCTGCGTTAGGGTCAAAAAAGGGTGCGTTGAGCCTAACTTAGCTCCACTTCAACTCTCAATACCAGCGTTGCCTACGGTAGCGGTAAACTGGGAAAACGTGCTTGTGCACGATATCCCCATAGGAAACAATGGGGCTGAGCTGGCTGAAAAAAAAACTAACACCTGCAAAAAAACAGCATTCAGCTCCTAACGCAGCCCCATTGTTTCCTATGGGGAAACACTTTCTAAGTCTACACCTAACACCCTAACATGAACCCCGAGTCTAAACACCCCTAACCTTACACTTATTAACCCCTAATCTGCCGCCCCCGCTATCGCAGACCCCTGCATATTATTATTATTAACCCCTAATCTTTATTTATTAAATAAATTACCTACAATTACCTACAATTAAATACAATTAAATAAACTATTCTATAATACAAAAAAAACACTAAATTACAAAAAATAAAAATGAATTACAAGCAGTTTAAACTAATTACACCTAATCTAAGCCCCCTAATAAAATAAAAAAGCCCCCCAAAATAAAAAATTAAGGTAGTAAAAATCTGATTGGCTGATTCAATCAGCCAATCAGATTCAAGTTCAATCTGATTGGCTGATCTAATCAGCCAATCAGATTGAGTTCGCATTCTATTGGCTGATCGGAACAGCCTATAGAATGCAAGCTCAATTTGATTGGCTGATTGGATCAGCCAATCAGATTTTTCCTACCTTAATTCTGATTGGCTGATAGAATCCTATCAGCCAATCGGAATTCGAGGAACGCCATCTTGGATGACGTCATTTAAAGGAACCTTCATTCGGCGAGTAGGCGTCGGTTGAAGAGGATGGATCCGCGTCGGCTGGGAAGAAGATGGCTCTGCTCCGCTCCGGATGGATGAAGATAGAAGGTGCCGCTTGGATGAAGATGTCTGCCGGTCCGGATGTCCTCTTCTGCCCAGATAGGATGAAGACTTCTGCCGGTCTGGATGTCCTCTTCTGCCCCATCGGTTGAAGACTTCGGACCGGCTGGGTGTAGACGACTCAAGGTAGGGAGATCTTCAGGGGGGTAGTGTTAGGTTTATTTAAGGGGGGTTTGGGTGGGTTAGAGTAGGGGTATGTGGGTGGTGGGTTTTAATGTTGGGGGGGTTGTATTTTTTTTTACAGGCAAAAGAGCTGATTACTTTGGGGCAATGCCCCGCAAAAAGCCCTTTTAAGGGCTGGAAAAAGAGCTGATTACTTTTGTATTTTAGAATAGGATAGGGAATTTTTTATTTTGGGGGGCTTTTTTATTTTATTAGGGGGCTTAGATTAGGTGTAATTAGTTTAAACTGCTTGTAATTCTTTCTTTTTTTTGTAATTTAGTGGGGGGGGGTTTGTATTATAGAATAGTTTATTTAATTCTATTTTATTGTAGGTAATTGTAGGTAATTTATTTAATTAATTTAATGATAGTGTAGTGTTAGGTTTAATTGTAACTTAGGTTAGGATTTATTTTACATGTAATTTTGTATTTATTTTAACTAGGTAGCTATTAAATAGTTATTAACTATTTAATAGCTTTTGTACCTAGTTAAAATAAATACAAAGTTGCCTGTAAAATAAATATAAATCCTAAAATAGCTACAATGTAATTATTAATTATATTGTAGCTATATTAGGGTTTATTTTATAGGTAAGAATTTAGTTTTAAATAGGAATAATTTAGTTAATTTTAGGAATATTATTTAGTTTAATATAAATTATATTTATGTTAGGGGGGTGTTAGCATTAGGGTTAGAGTTATGTTTAGGGGTTAATAACTTTATTATAGTAGTGGCAATGGTGCGGGCGGGAGATTAGGGGTTAATAATTGTAGGTAGGTGGCGGCGATGTTAGGGAGGGCAGATTAGGGGTTAATACTATTTATTATAGTGTTTGCGAGGCGGGAGTGCGGCGCTTTAGGGGTTAATACATTTATTATAGTGGCGGCGAAGTCCGGTCGGCAGATTAGTGGTTAATAAGTGTAGGTAAGGTAGCGGCGACGTTGGGGGGGGTGCAGATTAGGGGTTAATAAATATAATATAGGGATCGGCGATGTCCGGTCGGCAGATTAGGGGTTAAAAAATTGTATTAGAGTGGCGGTGATGTGGGGGGGCCTCGGTTTAGGGGTACATAGGTAGTTTATGGGTGTTAGTGTACTTTAGAGCACAGTAGTTAGGAGCTTTATATTCCAGTGTTAGCCCATAAAGCTCTTAACTACTGACTTTTTTTTGCGGCTGGAGTCTTGTCGGTAGAGGCTCTACCGCTCACTTCTCCCAAGACTCCAAATACCAGCGTTAGGCAGATCCCATAGAAAAGATAGGATACGCAATTGGCGTAAGGGGTTCTGCAGTAGCCTGGAATCGCGGTAGGGAAGTGAGCGTTAGACCCTTTCCTGCCTGACTCTAAATACCAGCGGGCGGCCAAAAGCAGTGTTAGGACCCCTTAACGCTGGTTTTGACGGCTAACGCAGAACTCTAAATCTAGGCGATAGTTTAGCACGGCTGACATTGCTTTACTGCACCCTATACTTTCAATGGGTATCGCTACCCCACTAAGGGCTGGATTACAAGGAGAGGTATTTTGCACTTCCGCTAGAGCGTAAATAGCGTTATCACAATCTCGTTTGTGCAAGTATTGCACTTGCTACTTAGCGATCGTATTACAAGTTGAAAGTTATAGGTAGCGCTGGAGCAAAAGCCAAAATTGCGATAGAAGAATCAGAATGACCTGAGACCTGAAGTAAAGTGTAATGGTTAAAATAAAAGTTTCACAAAACACATGTAAAACACATTCAAATAAAGAATTACACTCAGACACATACATATTTAATAAAAAAAAATATATCAGTTATATTTAAAACATTATTTTAATGTTGATTTTTTTTTTTTAAAAAGGGTTATAGTATATGCCAAGGTGTTTGACTGGGAAGGGCTTAAAAGTGCATATATATATATATATATATATATATATATATATATATATATATATATAAATATATATAATGCAAGTGATATAAACCTACACAGCGATATACTGAAATAGAATCAAAATGTGCTGTATAATATTAGTTATGTATTTCACAGTTATATTCAAAAGCACGCACATTTTGGTATAATATGAATAAAATGTCACAATGTCAATGTGTATTTGTATAATATTAAAGGGACATAATACTCATATGCTAAATCACTTGAAACTGATGCAGTATAACTGTAAAAAGGTGACACGAAAATATCACCTGAGCATCTCTATGTAAAAAAGGAAGATATTTTACCTCACAATCTCCTCAGCTCAGCAGAGTAAGTTCTGTGTAAAAAGTTATACTCAGCTGCTCCCAGCTGCAGGTAAAAAAATTAAAAAAAATAAGAAATTAACAGCAGCCAATCAGCATCAGCAGTGCTGAGGTCATGAACTCTTTTACTGTGATCTCATGAGATTTGACTTAACTCTCATGAGATTTCATAGTAAGCTGAATAGGGAAATAATATGAGAGTGCACGAGGCTCATCCCCTAAGCTGTCCCAGGACAGACATACTAATATGCTGCTTAGAAATCCTTTACAATGTGAGGTGGCTACTGAGAAACTTTTGAGGTAAAATATCTTTCTTTTTTACATAGAGATGTTCAGGAGATATTTTCTAGTCAGCTTTTTACAGCTATACTGCATCACTTTCAAGCGTTTAAACATTTGGGTATTATGGCCCTTTAATTGCGTATTTCAAAGTGCAGTTTACACAGATACATTCAAAAGCATGCAAATTAGGGTATAATATGGATAAAAAAGAATTGTCACAATGTAATTTGCAATCTATCAGATACTATTTACAAATAAAGTGTCAATTTAAACTATATAATATACATCTCACAAATACAGTGTTAGTTTAAAATCTCCAATAGCTATAGTAACGGATAGTGAAACAAATGGTGTGTTTAAAATAAAAACACTATAGTTGTGGTAGAGTCATTTGTTCGGAAGCAACATGTAGTATACGATATCCCCAAATGGGCAAACAATCTACTTACATCCACCAACCTCAATTGTATGAGGTAAGTGTAGAGCCAACAGAGGGATGTGACAACGGTCACCAAAGGTCTATGCTGCAATAAATCAGCGGATGAAATTGTCTCCTTTGTTGTCAAAAATATGTGCAGGAAGCTGTATGGAAGGTTGTGTGGAAAGTTGTATCGCTCTCTAGATTCCTCCAATGGGTGCTTTTACACTCTCACATAGAGAAGAAAAGAAGAAAACAAAATTGAACATAGCATAATACTGCTTAGTTTAGGGTTGCCATAATAAGATTAAGAAATGCACTCACAAAGATGACCTCAATACGATATGAGGTATCCGAAATACATATAAATGTATCCTTATGAATTCATAAGGATAAATTTATATGCATTTCTGATACCTCATACTGTATTGAGGTCATCTTTGTGAGTGCAATTCTTAATCTTATTATAGCAATCCTAAACTAAACAGTATTATGATATGTTCAATTTTGTTTTCTTCTTTATATATATATATATATATATATATATATATATATATATATATATATATATATATATATATATGTAATAATATTTTTGTGTGTGTATGTATACATTTGTACATATGTGCATACATGTGTATTTATGTATTTATAGGTGTACACATACATACATATATGCACATATATACACATTTATACAGTACATATATATATATATATATATATATACACACACACTTGTGTGCCCTTCAAAGTTAAATACCTTGAAATATGTAATATTTTTCAACAATTTTAATATATTTTTATGTTTTTTAATAGAAATTCCTATGTTTTTCACTTAGAAGAAAATGTTCTTTTTATTTTTAAATATATATTTGTCTCTTTATATATCTGTATATAGAATATGGATATCAGGCCTGCACGGAAATTCACCTAACACTCCAATTGCCTGGCCAGGAAAACCTACAGCAAGTAGGCAGAGAGCACAAACACAGAGGAGTAGTCAGCAGTCCAAATCGGCAACAGGCGGGCATAGAGTGAGGCAAAATCTTCAGGCAGAAGGAGAGTCAGAGACAAGCCAATGATCAGTATACCAGACGGTCAGCAAACATACCAAAAGGAAGAGCCAAAAGAGTAGTCGGTCCAAGAGGTTGGGGCAGGTGGCAAGCAGAGAGTAGTCAAATATCCAGACAGAGATCCGCAGCAAATAGAAGAATACCAGAAGTAGCACACCCAGGATACAGAGAACCATAAACGGACAAGGACATCAAGCAGCCTGCTGATTAGGTAACTGCCTGCAGCTTGCAGGCAGGTGGAGCTAGAGAGTAAGCCAGTGCAGGCAATAGGATTCAGTAATTCCCTCACAGAGCCAAAACCCCCCAGTGGTTCAAGGTGTAATTCAAACTGCCAGAGACTGGAGGTTCCATGTTCCACTGCAGGGAGCAGAGCTTGCTCTGACAATGGGCTAGATTACAAGTTGTGCGCTATTTAGTGCTGAATCATAAACTTCACTAGAAGTAAGCTTTTTGCAAGCGTAAGAAGTTTTTGTGTGAGTGAAACCCAATGAGCGCTAACTTGAGCACTTTGGATATCATGACCGCGCCAACGCATTCGCCCTATAGACTTAATGGAGAGTAAGGCTGCAACTAACAATTATTTTCATAATCTATTAAATTTTTTCGATTAATCGACTAAAAAAAATTATATTTTTTTTCCTAGCTTTAAAATAAAATCCATATGCAGCAAAACCAATTTTTATTATTAAGCAAAATAAGACCACAAACTGTTTAAAAAGAAGTAGAACTAGAAAGAGGTAGAACTTTCACTGTTTATAATATTCTGTTATTCACTCTCTCAGAAACTTTGCATTGAAATGCAAAAATGACAACACGACCACATGCTCCTGGCTGAGGCTGGCTCTCTTTTTGCAGCTATTTTCCTGCAGCAGAGAAGAGGCACTCAGATGGTGTTGAGATGCTGAGATGAATAAGTAGGGTTTTGCCAATTTCACCAAGGTGGGATATTTATCTTTGTTAACTCTCCACCATTGCAAGGGGCCTCTTAACAAAGTAAGCCTGGACTTCATTCAAACATAAAAAAATATCTTGAATGTCTATATGTAATGGTAAATATCCAGCTATAAGGTTAGGAAAAATATATCTAGTCCACTCTTAAAGGCACTGGAAACTCCAAACATTTATTTCATGATTTGGATAGAACATACCATTTTAAACATTTTTCCAATTTATTTTTATTATCAAATTTGCTTCATTATCTTGTTATCCTTTGCTGAAGGAACAACAATGAACTACTGGTAGCTAGCTGAACACATCTAGTTAGCCAATCACAAGAGACAAATATGTGCAGGCACCAATCAGCAGCTAGCTCCCACTAGTGTGGGATATGTATGTATTCTTTTTTAAGGGTTAACAAGAGAACGAAGCACATATAAAAATAGAAGTGAATTTTAAAGTGTCTTATCTGAATTATGCAAGTTTAATATTGACTTTCCTATCTATCCCTTTAAAATAACATGTATACTTATAGAGGTTGAATTTGGTACATATTTACAATTAATTCAAAATATAAAAAAACAAAAAAAAAGGCAAAAGCTCTAAGGACTTAAAATACAAACTTCCTATTACGTCTTTATGTTAACTAGAATGACTAATCAATGAAACACAACAACAGGTTTTGGGCTAAAGACCAGTCACAGTCAAGTTTATTATATAAATAAACCCCTTAATTACGGCTATATATGCCAATCTAGGCAACTCTTTATTAAACAAACATAGAACTGTATCAAGTTCTTAAACTGGTGGCAGCAATGAACTAATAGCTTAACCCCTACTGCCAAACGGCCAGGGCCCTACTTGGAGTCTGCAGCACGGCACAGATTGCATGCACCCAAAATGGAAGAGAGAGAGAGAACTGTAATTAGTAGAGCTATTTGGCCTACGATTTGTCGGGGGGAGTAACCCCTAGGTCGGCCCCTAGCAGACATCACCTCCCCCATCCTAGGGCATCACTCTTCTCTCTCCCTGCCCACTCTCTGGGCCCTGACCAACCACCAGCTAGGGCATAAACAACCAGCCTAGTAAGGCGACCTCCTCCAGCAAGTTGTAAAAACACGCTGGAAACAGGTGGAAGACTACAATTAAAACCTGGGCTTAGAGGGTGTGAGGATTTATTATATAATTAATGAGAACCCAGTTGTATCTACTCCACTCAGTCTCACACCAAACCTAGGTTACCTTGTTAAACTAGGAACCTTATTTTGCTCATTGACTGAGGGTGACCTGTTTAGGTCAAAAGTAAATTACAACTAACTTTAGTTGCAGGAGATATGCACAACAATGTGTTTGAAGTTTAATACAATGTATGTGCAAATACTCTCCAAATTAATATATTAGCTAATTGCTAAATAATGAGATAATCTCATCAAACTTTGTGTAATTGTAGCTCTGATAGTATCACTTCATACGGAATGTAGCGTATCACTCATATACAGAACTTGAATGATTAGTGTAGTATAGTTCATATGCAAACTTAGTCATAGAAACAACAAGATTGTTATAGAATTATGTAGCATGCAGAAATAGCCAGGTTGTAGGCAGAGGATGTTAATCATGCAATCATTCCATTAGTAACGTATATGCAAAGGTTTGATTTGTTAGTTTAAACAGTCTTTGGATTAATATGATATTAGCGTTACTACGGTGATAACTTTATGGAATGTACGATACCCTTGACTTCTTGTCCAGCGTGTACTTGTGGAGTCCTTGCTAAGCTGGTGAATGAGTTGTCCGGAGAATGCAGAACTGAATCCGACAAGAGAGAGGAGCTGCGACACTGACTCCCGGAGTGCTGATGACGTCAGACGCCGAACTCCTGCAGACACGCTGTATGTCAGTTAGCGTTGCTGAACAAAGAATGGTGTCCTGTAATTCAAAAGAACTTTTGCAGATTGAAGGTTAGCAAAACACTTGATGTAAGAGACAGAGCTTCTTGAAAGTTATGTTCATTCCTCATGCGAATCAAATTACCAAGCACAGTTGAATTAGAGAGGAGGGCTTATAAAGGCATAACGGTCATGTGATATTATGTTTAAAGAGACAGTCAAATGTGGTAATCATGAAGTATAGAGAGAGTGAAATACTGTGATATGACAGAGGGCTAGATCCACTGCAACCAGAACCTATAAAGGTAAGCAGAAACACCCGCCCCCACACTTGCAACAATGTAACAGACCTAGTACACTCCAGACTTCAAGTCCGTTATCCCTTAATTTTGTTACAGGCCCACTAGAGGGCCCTCCACTTCCACTATACACTGTGTGCAGAATTATTAGGCAAATGAGTATTTTGACCACATCATCCTCTTTATGCATGTTGTCTTACTCCAAGCTGTATAGGCTCGAAAGCCTACTACCAATTAAGCATATTAGGTGATGTGCATCTCTGTAATGAGAAGGGGTGTGGTCTAATGACATCAACACCCTATATCAGGTGTGCATAATTATTAGGCAACTTCCTTTCCTTTGGCAAAATGGGTCAAAAGAAGGACTTGACAGGCTCAGAAAAGTCAAAAATAGTGAGATATCTTGCAGAGGGATGCAGCACTCTTAAAATTGCAAAGCTTCTGAAGCGTGATCATCGAACAATCAAGCGATTCATTCAAAATAGTCAACAGGGTCGCAAGAAGCTTGTGGAAAAACCAAGGCGCAAAATAACTGCCCATGAACTGAGAAAAGTCAAGCGTGCAGCTGCCAAGATGCCACTTGCCACCAGTTTGGCCATATTTCAGAGCTGCAACATCACTGGAGTGCCCAAAAGCACAAGGTGTGCAATACTCAGAGACATGGCCAAGGTAAGAAAGGCTGAAAGACGACCACCACTGAACAAGACACATAAGCTGAAACGTCAAGACTGGGCCAAGAAATATCTCAAGGCTGATTTTTCTAAGGTTTTATGGACTGATGAAATGAGAGTGAGTCTTGATGGGCCAGATGCATGGGCCCGTGGCTGGATTGGTAAAGGGCAGAGAGCTCCAGTCCGACTCAGACACCAGCAAGGTGGAGGTGGAGTACTGGTTTGGGCTGGTATCATCAAAGATGAGCTTGTGGGGCCTTTTCGAGTTGAGGATGGAGTCAAGCTCAACTCCCAGTCCTACTGCCAGTTTCTGGAAGACACCTTCTTCAAGCAGTGGTACAGGAAGAAGTCTGCATCCTTCAAGAAAAACATGATTTTCATGCAGGACAATGCTCCATCACACGCGTCCAAGTACTCCACAGCGTGGCTGGCAAGAAAGGGTATAAAAGAAGAAAATCTAATGACATGGCCTCCTTGTTCACCTGATCTGAACCCCATTGAGAACCTGTGGTCCATCATCAAATGTGAGATTTACAAGGAGGGAAAACAGTACACCTCTCTGAACAGTGTCTGGGAGGCTGTGGTTGCTGCTGCACGCAATGTTGATGGTGAACAGATCAAAACACTGACAGAATCCATGGATGGCAGGCTTTTGAGTGTCCTTGCAAAGAAAGGTGGCTATATTGGTCACTGATTTGTTTTTGTTTTGTTTTTGAATGTCAGAAATGTATATTTGTGAATGTTGAGATGTTATATTGGTTTCACTAGTAAAAATAAATAATTGAAATGGGTATATATTTGTTTTTTGTTAAGTTGCCTAATAATTATGCACAGTAATAGTCACCTGCACACACAGATATCCCCCTAAAATAGCTATAACTAAAAACAAACTAAAAACTACTTCCAAAACTATTCAGCTTTGATATTAATGAGTTTTTTGGGTTCATTGAGAACATGGTTGTTGTTCATTAATAAAATTAATCCTCAAAAATACAACTTGCCTAATAATTCTGCACTCCCTGTATCAATAACAGTTCAAAGCATTACACATTTATCTATACAGTACAGCAATAGCAGGCGATCTGCTAATAATTGTTTAAACAGATAATAGTGCACATCAATTCAAATAGCAAATCCCATCAATCTTGAGCTAGGTGTAAATAACAAGCTTGGCACTATATCATGCAAAGCATAGTCCCAAATCACCTGAGTTGATATAAACAATCCAAATGATGACTCTTTTTTTATTTCTTGGTTGCAAATAAGCCAGGAGTAGTTGTAAACTTTTACTGTCCTGAAAGAAGTGAAAAGTAAACATCTGTAGATGTCCTTTAGGCTAAGGACATAACCATAAAACACAATACCATCAGAGTAAGGCAGCTGGTGCTGGGCAAAGACCAACTAATTGCGAACCAACTAATCGATTATGAGATTCGCTAACATCTATTTTTATAATAGATTATTTTCGATAATATCGATTAGTTGTTGCAGCTCTAATGGAGAGTGTAGAAGAAAGAAACCTAACACTTATCCCTTGTGTGCTAACCCGACAGGAGTTATTAATATTTCTCATCCAATATTCTTCACATACAGGACAATGATATTTTTATAGTAGTATTATTTAGTATTTCTATATATATATATATATATATATATATATATATATATATATATATATATATATATATATATATATATATATATATATATATATATATATCTGTATATACCTATACCTGTATATCTATTCCTATAGATATATATATAGGTATAGATATATATTCTACATTATTTTATATATATATATATATATATATATATATATATATATATATACAGTATATATACACACATACACACACACACATATACATATAAATATATATTTAATAATACAAATTTAAAAAAAATTATACGTGAAGAACATAGGCATGTAAAATATGTGTAATGCACTTCGGATTTCACATTTTATGTCTAACGTGGTATCGGGTTAGTGCACGTGAAGAAGTAGTAATCTTCAAGCACGTTATTGAAATGTTACATATAAAAATATTAAAATACATTACTAATAACTATTAAAAATTATTATAGATACTCTAATATATATATATATATCTATATATATATATATATATATATATATATATATATATATATTTATTTTTTTTATTTTTTATTTTTTTTTTTTCTAAGAATTATTTAGAATTTTTTATTACAATATCTATAACCACAGGTAGATGTCAAAAACCAGAGGCAAACTTTACCTCCCGAGTTTTGTGCAAATCGGCCCAGACACTTAGTGCTTGGCGTATAGCAGGTAATCCATCCTGGAAACTCTCTACCTCTTTAAAGTGCAAGTTTCATTCTGCCGTGGATAGCGTTCCGGCTTCTGTCCACTTAAGTTATAGTCTGCAAATCTCAGCTCTGTAAAGCCATCCCAGAGACAAGTCTTAAGGCTTGTCTGTAAATAAGCATGTAGGAATGCTTGTATTTGTTGGGTAGTAGAGTAGAAAAACCATTAAAATCAGGAGCTTGCCAATATATGTTTCTCCCCCATTGCTCCCACATACAGGGGCTTCATCAGGACTTTGGAGGGTCTCCGGCCTGAATATCTGGCACTTTTGTTTATGTGACTTGGACTCCTGTCTTTCTTAGTACATAGTTAGGCATTTTGATGCCGTGTCTGCTTTAAAAGTTTGATTTGGGTATTGCATGATCCTCTTTTTTATGCTTGCCTGTATATGAATTTATTTTCACTACGCGCCTAAGATGTTTGCGCTTGCATAGATGTAGCTTTTTGGATATAATGAGGTGGATTTATCATAGTGACTGTGGACATGATACGATGTAGCGTATCATGTCCGCTGCACATCGATAAATGCAGACAGCATACGCTGTCTGCATTTATCATTGCACCAGCAGTTCTTGTAAACTGCTGGTGCAATGCCGCCCCCTGCAGATTCGCGGACAATCGGCTGCTAGCAGGGGGTGTCAATCAACCTGATCGTATTCGATCGGGTTAATTTCTGTCCGCGGCCTCAGAGCAGGCGGACAAGTTATGGAGAAGCGGTCTTTAGACCGCTGCTTCATAACTTCTGTTTCCGGCGAGCCTGAAGGCTTGCACGAAACAGGGGCATCAAGCTAAATTGGCCCCAATGTATCTTTTTATTTAAAGCTACAGTACGATTTGCTGGCCAGCAGAGTTTAGGTATTAACTTAGATGTTTTTTCATTTAATTTTTTGGGTTATGGTGTGTGTATGTATATTAAATTTACACTTGATGCATCATCTTTTTGAATAAATTTAATTATTGTCAACTTTAAAAGAGTGCTGAATCCCCCATCTTTTATAGAACCTAAGATAAGTTTTGTTAAGTTCTTTATTTTTGTATTTCTTATATATATATATATAGCCCTTTGCAGTCAAATACACAGCCATATACCATATACCTTTAAACCCATATAATATATATATATATATATATTTAAATTAATTATTTTTAACAGATAGTGTTTATGTGAGTATAACTGTATATTTTTATGTATTTATGTTGTGTTTGGAGCAACTAACCCAAAGCGCATTAAATGCAAATTAACATGCCCACGATATTCTCATATAACGCAGGCTAACGTTAGCGCACTACTTGTAATCTAGTCCAATATATCTTACATGTATATACTGTAACTGTATATAGAAATATACAGATTACAAAAAATATACAGCATATAAATAAATACATTTTAAAATGAAAAAGCATATTTTCTTCTAATAGAAGAACGCACCTATGGCTTTAGTGCAGTTAGTCTAATGCAGCTTTGGATTAGTGCTCAAGCAATAAAAAGAAAAGAGAAGCCTATGAGGAAAGGAAGCTAGCGCAGTCATGATATCCGAATTCCAGAAGTTAGCATGCCTGAGTCTTTCACTTTAGAGATAAATCTTTACTTTCAACTTGTAATACTAGCACAACATGCTAGTGCTATTGATTTACCTTGACTGAAGTTAGTGCTCATGAGCAATAATTTATCGCTCCACTTGTAATCTAGCTCAATATCGGCCACTATTCAGAACTTGTTATCTGCCAAAAATAAGGTAAAATTGTGATCAGCCCATTCATAAGAACAATCTAACAATAAATATTCACTTAATATAGTTTTCGAATAAGGATTTTGTAATGTTAAAGCTGAGCTATAACCAACAACCAGCTACTTCAAACTGTAATTTGATTTAACTACCATAATATATAAGAACAATATTACCAATGTTACCTATTTATTTTATATTTATTAGCATTAAAAAGCCACAATTTTTAAAGAATCATTTCACTTAATTGCTGACTTTAGTGTTGCATGACTCACTCTGCTGGTCGTTGATGGAAAAATATCACAGCATCTACACATCTTAGACAGATGATCCTTATGGAAAATTAGTTTCTCAGCAAAAATTTGAATTCACAGCTAAATGAAAACTATTAGAACATTTGATAGATAGGTTACAACATGTTATATTGTTATAGATCAGTAATAGTATAACATTTGACTTACTGACATTTATTATAAGATCAGTCAGTGCCTCAAGCTAATATTTGCCTTGGTGCAAGTTAACACGCTAGATGTCAATAAGTTCAATGATAGAGAAGTTCATAACATTTAATGTTCAGAGCAGGCGGACAGGTTATGGAGCAGCGGTCTTTGTGACCGCTGCTTTATAACTGATGTTTCTGGCGAGGCTGCAGGCTCGCCAGAAACATGAGGCATCAAGCTCCATTCAGAGCTTGATAAATATGCCCCTATGTGCTAAGCAACATATAAGAATTGAATGTTCAAATGTACCCAGGTTATGCAGGTACATTAAGGTCATGTTATTGAACCAAAGGTGTTTATTAAAGCTCATGATAAAAGCCTATTTGTAGTTAAAATGCATTGTTCAGCAAAGCTTCTGCACTCTAACGGGTTAATCTCTGTCATGAGGGAAACCCATTGAAAGGAGCTTTTAACTCAGATGATGATTATGGGGAGTAGTGTTGGTGACTCTTTTGCTTGCAGTGCCTCTTTTGTGCTTCAAATACAGCACTCAGTCCCCTATCTCTCCATCCCTATGCCCACCTGTTCCCTCCTCCACAGATCAACTGGAGCATCTGCCACTCCTGCATGCAAAGAATTCTACTGCAATATGCTTCATATGGATTGCATATATTTGGTTGCATGTCTTTTTAAAGTGCTGGTAAACTTTACATGTTTTATGCAATCTAAGCAATATTTTAGATGACCTTTAATTGATCACTTCTAATAAAGATGCACTGTAACTTACTTTTAAATCTAGCTGTCCCATTCTAATACCTCGCGCTCCGGCCGCCCACTTCAAAACTCATACAGTTTGAACTGTTCTCCAATTGACGCTCTAGCCATACGGCACTTTCTTAGTAGCTAGAACAGGTCAAACCGATAGCTCACAAAAAAGTGGAGTTTTGATGTGGGCTGCTGGATTGTGGGGTTTTAATATGACACAGCTAGATTACAAAGTAATTTATAGCACATCTTTATTAGAAGTGATCAATTAAAGTTAATCTAAAATATCACTTAGATTCCGGACCTGATAAAACATGTCAAGTTTACCATCACTTTATTTAGCAAGAAAATACACATGGATGTGCATCATAGCATGAGTTCACATCATCTGTGTTCGGACATTCAAGGTATTTTTTTCTTTAATTTTGCAGCAAATGAATCTGTATTGTTTTATATTGCTAAATTCTATATCCACACTAACCACTATAATCTAATAAAATATAATTGTCCTTCATTACCTTAACTGTATCAAGGGCAAAGTAATAAAGCTCATTGCACATTTTTAATTTTACAAAATTGTTCCATTACTCATTTTCTCATTTGTCTGCAAAGTCATCTCAATATACAACGCATTCAAAGGAATAAATAACTGCCTCTTATATATGGTCATATGTATGTGCTCTGCCAAGTTTCTATTGAATAAAATTAATTAATACAAAATCTTAGACTCTATTTTTATTTTGTGTAAAATTGCTCTGAATCAATATATTCTTTTATATTTTTGACCCTTTATGACCAACAGGCACTCTATCTTCTATTGTGGGCATCAGTTCCATATCTCTTTGTAATATTTCCCAAATGCACATTAATAATTCAAATCATACATTATAATGATCATTGATACTTATTTTGTACTCTGAAAATTCCCCTACATGTTAAACGTTAATATCAGTATAATATTAACTATTACGTAAAATAACATTTATAGCCATCTTTAGTCTTTAAATTTTAGAAACTATTTTACATAAGGTATAATTACAAAACAATTGTTTTTCCTCCTAAAAAATGATCTATTGTCTAAACGGTGGCATTGACATATTGAATTATTGTCACATGTCACACAATGTCATATCAGCCTGTTAGGACTACATGTTTGCAACCTGTCAGAATACAGCAAATTGCAATTCCCCTAACTGTGATGTTATATTCTTGATTTTATCAGACACATAGAGGAATATTTTCTTATACTTTCATTTTACTACTAAATGCAGCATTTTACAGTACTATAATGGAGCAGAAAAAAAAACGAATCAAATATGAAACATTTAAAAAAAACAATTACACAAAAACAGCTGTAAAAAATGTGATAAATGAGAGTGCATTCTGAATTGCCTAAGCACAAACTGACCAAGAGGCATTGTTACAATAATCATGCAGTGTTAAACAACTGCAAATCCTTCCTCTTTCTGGTAAGGAAACAAACATCCTAAAACCACACGGAACAGAAATAAGATGGGAGATAAAAATGAAGAAAAACTGTAGAACACTAGATAGCAGAGAATTGACACTAGAATGAAACAAAAAAGGTATTAATAACTTACAAATAAAATGCTTACAACAACATGTAACATAATATTATTATTATCATTTATTTGTATAGTTCAGCCAAATTCCGTAGCGCTGGGTACAATGAGAGGGGTATACAATGACAAGGATTTGTGATAAAATACAAAACATAACAAAACTAAACAAATCTAGTACAGGAGGAATAGGGTCCTGCTCCGGAGAGCTCACAGTCTACAGGTTTAGGGTGCAGAGACATAAGGTTGGGGTAGCTGGTCACATCGGTTGTAGTTGCAGCAGTGAGTCAGGCAGTTCATGTATTAGTTTGGTTAGGATGAGGGATGGAGGAGAGATGGTAAGCCTCTCTGAATAGGTGGGTTTTCAAGGAGTGTCTGCAGCTATACAAGGTTGGAGACAGACTTATGGAGTGGGGTAGAGAGTTCCAGAGGACAGGAGCAGCACGTGCAAAGTCTTAGCGGTGGGAGTGGGGCACAGAGATAACAGGAGTGGAGAGACATAGGTCAGAGGTTGATCGAAGACGATGGGATGGGAAATATTTCACGATGAGAGAGGAAATATAGTTGGGAGTTAGACTGTGGAGTGCTTTGTAAGTTAGGGTTAATATGAGGGGCGGTATTTGTCTCTTTAAGAAACATTTAAGTCACAAAGTTAGGATAATCACAATAACATTACAACCGTAGAGACTTATATTTTGCATAGAGTCTAACAAAATAGCAATTAGAATATTAAATTAGAAGGTTAATATTGAAGGAGTTTAAAATAAAAAAAATTCAGAAAGTAGTATTAATGTCTTTTCTGGAGGAAAGTTGTTAATAGAATTGACTATCAATATGAGAGGAACTAATTTGTCCGTATTCGATCAGGTTGATTTCTGTCCGCCGCCTCTTTAGACCACTGCTTCATAACTTCTTGATAACTTCTTGTTAACTTCTGTTACTTCTTGATAACTTCTTGTTAACTTCTGTTACTTCTTGATAACTTCTTGTTAACTTCTGTTACTTCTTGTTAACTTCTGATACTTCTTGTTAACTTCTGTTACTTCTTGATAACTTCTTGTTAACTTCTGTTACTTCTTGTTAACTTCTGTTACTTCTTGTTAACTTCTGTTACTTCTTGATAACTTCTTGTTAACTTCTGTTACTTCTTGTTAACTTCTGTTACTTCTTGATAACTTCTTGTTAACTTCTGTTACTTCTTGATAACTTCTGTTACTTCTTGATAACTTCTGAAACAAGGGGCCTCAAGCTCCTTAAGGAGTTTGATAAATATGACCCATAGAAACTATACTCAGGGAACAGAAGCACAACAGACATAAAGTTTGTTAAAGATAACTTTTAAATTCAGATAGAATTATAAAAGCAGGAAAATGCAGAACTTTATGCTGTGTAAACCGGAGACACCCAATATGTTACTTCTGGATCCTACTGGAGCTCTGCCACCAAAAAAAGAAGCAACAGAAAGTACAAAGAAATTCCTAGGGCATTTGTCTGAGAGACTTTTAATGCACTTTTGTAGTTTGTCACTGAACCTATTGTCTGAATTTACAGTAAATAACATTTTCTTTTGAACATCTCAATGTTGTTTCTTAGATTTATTCCCCATGGCTATCTGTTTTTGTTTAGCATTATCCTGACTGATCAATAAGAGATTCCATAACTTACCCTGCTGAACTGGGCTGTGTTTTTGTGCCACAGTTCCCTCTGCTTCACATTCCTTCCCCTGGTTCCAGCCCAGGAAATATGGTCCCCAGGCAGAATAACACTGAAGGCCTCGGAAATAGTGTAGCATTCCTACTCTTTTGCAGATTTCCACCCTTAGATTATGCTGTGTGCAATTAAAAAACTATTATGCGCTTGCTGAAAATAATATGTTTGTGTGCACATACGCACACACCTAGAGGATCCATGGTGACAAAAATAACTCTCTCTCTCTGTTAATTTGTCCTGGGATCACTGTTTCAACAGAAAAGTATTTTAAGCACTGGTTTAGACATAAAAGCCTTGGCCTATTTATTTTCAGACAATATGAGGCATTAGAATTTAAACATTAACAAAAAAAAAAAAACTTTTGCACAGTGCTGTATGGTATTATGTAATCAGAACTAAACTTTGATGGCTGTTCAACTCACAACTACAAAACATCAAACAAAATAACAAAACTTATAGGCCTAGTACCCTTAGACAGCTCACCATTAGCATGCTTGCCTTTCTCACAGGTTTTATCTACAAGCCCCTGCACACACTATTTAACAAACTCTAATGGCTAATTATCACATGCAGAGGAGTGAGACTGTGGGGAAACCTGGACTGGATTTATCACCTACAGGGATTTACTAAAAATATTCAATTTAATGTGGCATTCTTGGGTCCTATGCTGTCTTCAGACATATACAAAATAGAAACACAGACCTTAATATATAAACTCCCCACCACACTCATCCAAAAACATCCCTGGCATCCTGACCACACTACAGCGTAAGTACTAACAACATTACCTGGGAAACTGGACACACCTGTGATTAAAAGAACACAAAATTTACGTCTTAGGGAATACATGAACAATAGCTTGCCAAACTCACATATTAATGCACAGATACATTAGCAGTCATTGGGCAAACAGTCAAAGAAAAATACATTTCAAAACTCTTCATATCATCTAATACCATATCAAATAATTGCAAATGTTCAATACACAATGTGGCAAGAGAACTACTAAAACAATGGCAGAATGTGTTATGGATTGAAAAGCCTTTCTCTTGCGCAATAATTGCTACAGATGGCAAATGCTGCCTCCCTTGATCCAAGCATGGGCAAACAGGTTTGTTTACATAATGTCCAATATATTATTATTGAAATATCTATGGATATAACATAAACACATAAACATAAGAATGTTATATCTGTATATCTATTTAACAAGTATACAATCGCTAGTATTACAAATTATGCGCAATTCAAACACAACCTCACGTTCGCATTTCCTGGAAGCCTTGTGCTCACAAGAGCTCATTTCCATAGGCTCCAATGGGAGCCTTGTTCAGATAACGTGAGACACAGCAAAGAACCTAGTAAGTTGTGCATGTAAGCGAATATAAGCATATACTATATATTTACAGTGATAACAGTCCCCATAGACAGCGATGTAAAGGCACTTTTCAGTGCCGTTTTTTTCTAACACCCCCCCCATCCCCTCACTTTAAGACACTCACACAAACACTCCCATACACATATTTATAAAACTACACCCTTAAATAGACATGTGCACCGCTAAAAAATTCGGTTCGTTTTCGGTTCGGATCGATTCGGACTTTTCGAATTTCATTTCGGATCGAATCTGATTCGGCAAAATTTGAATAAATTCGTTTCGGATTTATTCGGATCCGAATAAATTCGTTTCGGATTTATTCGGATTCGGCTGAATTCGGTTCTATTCCGTTCCGAAATTCGGTATGTTTTTAGTACACTAACACCCATTTAGTACACTAAGTCACTAACACCCATAAACTACCTATGAACCACTAAACCGAGGCCCCCCCACATCGCAAACCCTATAATAACATTATTTAACCCCTAATCTGCCGATCGGATATCGCCGCCGCCTACATTATAGCTATTAACCCCTAATCTGCTGTCCCTAACACCGCCGACCCCTACATTATAGTTATTAACCCCTAATCTGCCTCCCCCAACGTCGCCGCAATCTATCTACAAGTATTAACCCCTAATCTGCCGACCCGATATCGCCGCCGCCTACATTATAGCTATTAACCCCTAATCTGCTGTCCCTAACACCGCCGACCCCTACATTATAGTTATTAACCCCTAATCTGCCCCCCCCAATGTCGCCGCAATCTAACTACAAGTATTAACCCCTAATCTGCCGACCCGATATCGCCGCCGCCTACATTATAGCTATTAACCCCTAATCTGCTGTCCCTAACACCGCCGACCCCTACATTATAGTTATTAACCCCTAATCTGCCTCCCCCAACGTCGCCGCAATCTAACTACAAGTATTAACCCCTAATCTGCCGACCCGATATCGCCGCCGCCTACATTATAGCTATTAACCCCTAATCTGCTGTCCCTAACACCGCCGACCCCTACATTATAGTTATTAACCCCTAATCTGCCTCCCCCCAACGTCGCCACAATCTAACTACAAGTATTAACCCCTAATCTGCCGACCGCAAATCGCCGCCACTATAATAAATGTATTAACCCCTAAACCGCCGCACTCCCGCCTCGCAAACACTATAATACATTTTATTAACCCCTAATCTGCCCTCCCTAACATCGCCGCCACCTACCTACAATTATTAACCCCTAATCTCCCGCCCCCAACGTCGCCGCTACTATAATAAGGTTATTAACCCCTAAACCTAAATCTAACCCTAACACTAACACCCCCTAACTTAAATATAATTTAAATAAAACGAAATAAGTTTACTATAGTTAAATAAATGAATCCTATTTAAAACTAAAGACTTACCTGTAAAATAAACCCTAAGATAGCTGCAATATAACTAATAGTTACATTGTAGCTATTTTAGGATTTATTTTTATTTTACAGGCAACTTTGTATTTATTTTAACTAGGTACAATAGTTATTAAATAGTTAATAACTATTTAATAACTACCTAGCTAAAATAAATACAAATTTACCTGTAAAATAAATCCTAACCTAAGTTACACTAACACCTAACACTACACTATCATTAAATTAACTAAATAAATGAATCATATTTAAAACAAAATACTTACCTATAAAATAAACCCTAATATAGCTGCAATATAACTAATAGTTACATTGTAGCTATTTTAGCATTTATATTTATTTTACAGGCAACTTTCTATTTATTTTAACTAGGTACAAAAGCTATTAAATAGTTATTGACTAATTAATAGCTACCTAGTTAAAATAATTACAAAATTACCTGTAAAATAAATCCTAACCTAAGTTACAATTAAACCTAACACTACACTGTCATTAAATAAATTAACTACAAGTACCTACAATTATCTACAATTAAATAAACTAAAGTACAAAACCCCCCCACTAAATTACAAAAAAAAACAAACACTAAATTACAAAAAATAAAAAAATATTACAAGAATTTTAAACTAATTACACCTAATCTAAGCCCCCTAATAAAATAACAAAGCCCCCCAAAATAAAAAAAATGCCCTACCCTATACTAAATTACAAAAGTTAACAGCTCTATTACCTCACCAGCCCTGAACAGGGCCCTTTGCGGGGCATGCCCCAAAGAAAACAGCTCTTTTGCCTGTAAAAAAAAAACACAATCCCCCCCCACATTACAACCCACCACCCACATACCCCTACTCTAACCCAAACCCCCCTTAAATAAACCTAACACTACCCCCTGAAGATCTCCCTACCTTGAGTCGTGTTCACCCAGCCGGGCCGAAGTCTTCATCCGATGGGGCAGAAGAGGACATCCAGACCGGCAGAAGTCTTCATCCAAGCGGGGCAAGAAGAGGTCTTCCATCCATCAGAAAAGTACAAAAAAACAAACAAACACTAAATTAGCAAAAATAATAAAATATTACAATAATTTTAAACTAATTACACCTAATCTAAGCCCCCTACTAGCTATTAATATAGCTTCATAGTTACATTGTAGCTATTTTAGGATTTATATTTATTTTACAGGCAACTTTGTATTTATTTTAACTAGGTACAATAGCTATTAAATAGTTAATAACTACCTAGCTAAAATAAATACAAATTTACCTGTAAAATAAACCCTAACCTAAGTTACAATTACACCTAACACTACACTGTCATTAAATTAACTAAATAAATTAATCCTATATAAAACTAAATACTTACCTGTAAAATAAACCCTAATATAGCTACAATATAACTAATAGTTACATTGTAGCTATTTTAGCATTTATATTTATTTTACAGGCAACTTTGTATTTATTTTAACTAGGTACAATAGCTATTAAATAGATATTTACTGTTTAATAGCTACCTAGTTAAAATAATTACAAAATTACCTGTAAAATAAATCCTAACCTAAGTTACTATTAAACCTAACACTACACTATCATTAAATAAATTAACTACAAGTACCTACAATTAAATACAATGAAATAAACTAAACTAAAGTACAAAAAAAACAAACACTAAATTACAAAAAATAAAAAAATTACAAGAATTTTAAACTAATTACACCTAATCTAAGCCCCCTAATAAAATAACAAAGCCCACCAAAATAAAAAAATGCCCTACCCTATACTAAATTACAAAAGTAATCAGCTCTATTACCTTACCAGCCCTTAAAAGGGCCTTTTGCGGGGGCATGCCCCAAAGAAAACAGCTCTTTTGCCTGTAAAAAAAAACACAATACCCCCCCCCACATTACAACCCACCACCCACATACCCCTACTCTAACCCAAACCCCCCTTAAATAAACCTAACACTACCCCCCTGAAGATCTCTCTACCGTGTCTTCACCCAGCGGGCCGAAGTCTTCATCCGATGGGGCAGAAGAGGACATCCAGACCGGCAGAAGTCTTCATCCAAGCATGGCAAGAAGAGGTCTTCCATCCATCAGAAGTCTTGATCCAGGCGGCATCTTCTCTGTTCATCCATCCGGAGCGGAGCGGCAGCATCCTGAAGACATCCCACGCAGAGCATCCTCTTCTTTCTTGATCCGACGACTAGGTGACTGTACCTTTAAGTGACGTCATCCAAGATGGCGTCCCTTGAATTCCGATTGGCTGATAGGATTCTATCAGCCAATCGGAATTAAGGTAGGAAAAATCTGATTGGCTGATTCAATCAGCCAATCAGATTCAAGTTCAATCAGATTGAGCTCGCATTCTATTGGCTGATCGGAACAGCTTTTATTTTTCTTTTAGTCCTTCCCACATAGACACTCCCACATTTGCATATCAAACTGTACACCACAAAAGTGGATTGGCAAGTACCTCTAGATTTGATTGGAAATGACTTGGTATTACTTGTGTCCATCACACTATTCCTATTCCTATTCCAAATTAGAGGGCACATACAACAATTTTTGCTACCACATTTAAAAGTTCCTGGCTTCCCTGTGATCCATTGATCCATTGATCCAAGGTACCAGTCCTGTTTGGAATTTTTAAATCTGTGTTAGATAACTTGGATGGAGCAAGAATATTCTTGAGATTCTTGTTCTTCTTAAATACGATTTCTGGTTTATCTTGAATTATACCCTTAAGTACTGGATCTGCCTTCAATATCCCCCAATGTTTATTCAAAACTTTTTTAAAAAAACCTGCTCCTTCATTAAACGTGGTAATGAATCTAATTTTATTTATATAAAAATAAAAATAAAATTAGATTCATTACCACGTTTAATGAAGGAGCAGGTTTTTTTAAAAAAGTTTTGAATAAACATTGGGGGATATTGAAGGCAGATCCAGTACTTAAGGGTATAATTCAAGATAAACCAGAAATCGTATTTAAGAAGAACAAGAATCTCAAGAATATTCTTGCTCCATCCAAGTTATCTAACACAGATTTAAAAATTCCAAACAGGACTGGTACCTTGGATCAATGGATCACAGGGAAGCCAGGAACTTTTAAATGTGGTCGCAAAAATTGTTGTATGTGCCCTCTAATTTGGAATAGGAATAGTGTGATGGACACAAGTAATACCAAGTCATTTCCAATCAAATCTAGAGGTACTTGCCAATCCACTTTTGTGGTGTACAGTTTGACATGCAAATGTGGGAGTGTCTATGTGGGAAGGACTAAAAGAAAAATAAAACGTAGGTGCTATGAGCATATTACTAACATTGAAATAGGTCTTAAAACCCATAGTGTGTCGGATCACTTTAGAATCGTTCATAAGCAAGATCCCAGTAGTTTGAGAATTAGCATTTTAGAGACTGTGCCAGTTAGTTCCAACCCCCATCAAAGATTAATTACATTAAGGAAAAAGGAAACTAAATGGATACAGAACCTACAGTGTTTGGCCCCCAAAGGCTTAAATATAGATTTAGATCTGCAAGCCTTTATGATGTAGAGTAGCGTGATATCCTGATGTGAATAAGTATGAGCTAAGCAACAGTTTTTTAATCAATGAATTATTAAATATATTATTAAATAAATTATTAAACATATTATTAAATACATTATTTGCCATCTTTAGCTTAGAGGTTAGGACATCGAGTTTTTTAGTGCTTTAGGTTTTTAACGAAGTCTGTCATATCTTTTTTAAGAAACCCCTATAATTATAAGATTTTATATTAAAATATTTTTTTGAGGGGAATGAATGTTTTCTTTTATTTAAATATCTCTATTTTAAAATAATAATAAAATGTTAGATTTTTACATGTAATGATTCTTTAGTAACCAAAGTGTTAATGTATTGATGTATTAATGTATTATTGTATTTGACGTTAGATAAATATAATTGTTGCAATTTTCGTATTGTATGGAAGCTATTAGTTGTGTATTGCAGTCATTGTAGAGGCAAATTGACCACCGCTGTGCTATAGAAAGGAAGGTGTGTCTGTAGTAACCACATGATTGGAGCATTCTTATCCAATTAGAATGCAATAAGACTTTCAAAAAGAGGATCCCCGTAGATGATTTTACATGAGTCCTGGGTCTTGAGAAAGTCCGTACTAATCGGATGAAACGCGTAGACAGGAGGACATAGGACAGCTTCACAGACTCTTGTTTACATCAGCACTAAGAAGAAGAATCGGCCACCGGAAGTGTTAATGCATCAGCGCCACTGACATCCGTACACGCTGGGATACAACAGAAGCAGAAGGGACGGAAAAGACTTTGGTGCAGCCGGAAAGAGTATATTTTAAAAGGCTATAACTTTACAATTATCTTGTAAGTGCAAATTTGTGTGATAGCGCTAAACTTATAATTAAAACTTTTACCTTGAGTTGCGGTTGCGCTCTGTGTTTGTTTTTTCGTCTGCAGTTTCGTTTGGGCTGGGCGCTCTTTAGCGTCCAGCAACTTGGACAGCAGCACCGCATTCAAGATCAGTGTGAGGAGGAAGCCGGATGGTATCATACTGAGCACAGAACGTGAACATTTCTATCATACTCCTCGAGTCATTAAGGTAACATCAATTTATGGAGATTTGTTAAGCACATAAGTTGGTAATTTTAAGTGCATATGTTAACAAAAGTGTGAGTTATACTCTAATATATATATTTATTATTGGTATTATCTATATTTTAACATAAAAACATCTCTTTCTGCATAGAAGCTCATCTGATTTTGCGCATTAAATTAAGGCTAAATAGGGAATTCATCAGATGTGACTGGGGACTTACGGATATTAATTTAAGTTCATCCGGGACCCAGCAGTTTTTTTAGTCTGTTAGCGCAGTGTTAGGGAGTGAAGTGTTGAATTTAATTGTAGGTACTTGTAGTTAATTTATTTAATGATAGTGTAGTGTTAGGTTTAATAGTAACTTAGGTTAGGATTTATTTTACAGGTAATTTTGTAATTATTTTAACTAGGTAGCTATTAATTAGTCAATAACTATTTAATAGCTATTGTACCTAGTTAAAATAAATACAAAGTTGCCTGTAAAATAAATATAAATGCTAAAATAGCTACAATGTAACTATTAGTTATATTGTAGCTATATTAGGGTTTATTTTACAGGTAAGTATTTAGTTTTATATAGGATTAATTTATTTAGTTAATTTAATGACAGTGTAGTGTTAGGTGTAATTGTAACTTAGGTTAGGGTTTATTTTACAGGTAAATTTGTATTTATTTTAGCTAGGTAGTTATTAACTATTTAATAGCTATTGTACCTAGTTAAAATAAATACAAAGTTGCCTGTAAAATAAATATAAATGCTAAAATAGCTACAATGTAACTATTAGTTATATTGTAGCTATATTAGGGTTTATTTTACAGGTAAGTATTTAGTTTTATATAGGATTAATTTATTTAGTTAATTTAATGACAGTGTAGTGTTAGGTGTAATTGTAATTTAGGTTAGGGTTTATTTTACAGGTAAATTTGTATTTATTTTAGCTAGGTAGTTATTAACTATTTAATAGCTATTGAACCTAGTTAAAATGAATACAAAGTTGCCTGTACAATAAATATAAATGCTAAAATAGCTACAATGTAACTATTAGTTATATTGCAGCTATATTAGGGTTTATTTTACAGGTAAGTCTTTAGTTTTATATAGGATTCATTTATTTAGTTAATTTAATGATAGTGTAGTGTTAGGTGTAATTGTAACTTAGGTTATGATTTATTTTACAGGTAAATTTGTATTTATTTTAGCTAGGTAGTTATTAAATAGTTATTAACTATTTAATAACTATTGTACCTAGTTAAAATAAATACAAAGTTGCCTGTAAAATACATATAAATCCTAAAATAGCTACAATGTAACTATTAGTTATATTGAAGCTATATTAATATCTAGTAGGGGGCTTAGATTAGGTGTAATTAGTTTAAAATTATTGTAATATTTTATTATTTTTGGTAATTTAGTGTTTGTTTGTATTTTGGTACTTGTATGATGGATGGAAGACCTCTTCTTGCCCCGCTTGGATGAAGACTTCTGCCGGTCTGGATGTCCTCTTCTGCCCCATCGGATGAAGACTTCGGCCCGGCTGGGTGAACACGACTCAAGGTAGGGAGATCTTCAGGGGGGTAGTGTTAGGTTTATTTAAGGGGGGTTTGGGTTAGAGTAGGGGTATGTGGGTGGTGGGTTGTAATGTGGGGGGGGGATTGTGTTTTTTTTTTACAGGCAAAAGAGCTGTTTTCTTTGGGGCATGCCCCGCAAAGGGCCCTGTTCAGGGCTGGTAAGGTAATAGAGCTGTTAACTTTTGTAATTTAGTATAGGGTAGGGCATTTTTTTTTATTTTGGGGGGCTTTGTTATTTTATTAGGGGGCTTAGATTAGGTGTAATTAGTTTAAAATTCTTGTAATATTTTTTTATTTTTTGTAATTTAGTGTTTGTTTTTTTTTGTAATTTAGTGGGGGGGTTTTGTACTTTAGTTTATTTAATTGTAGATAATTGTAGGTACTTGTAGTTAATTTATTTAATGACAGTGTAGTGTTAGGTTTAATTGTAACTTAGGTTAGGATTTATTTTACAGGTAATTTTGTAATTATTTTAACTAGGTAGCTATTAATTAGTCAATAACTATTTAATAGCTTTTGTACCTAGTTAAAATAAATACAAAGTTGCCTGTAAAATAAATATAAATGCTAAAATAGCTACAATGTAACTATTAGTTATATTGCAGCTATATTAGGGTTTATTTTACAGGTAAGTATTTTGTTTTAAATATGATTCATTTATTTAGTTAATTTAATGATAGTGTAGTGTTAGGTGTTAGTGTAACTTAGGTTAGGATTTATTTTACAGGTAAATTTGTATTTATTTTAGCTAGGTAGTTATTAAATAGTTATTAACTATTTAATAACTATTGTACCTAGTTAAAATAAATACAAAGTTGCCTGTAAAATAAAAATAAATGCTAAAATAGCTACAATGTAACTATTAGTTATATTGCAGCTATCTTAGGGTTTATTTTACAGGTAAGTCTTTAGTTTTAAATAGGATTCATTTATTTAACTATAGTAAACTTATTTCGTTTTATTTAAATTATATTTAAGTTAGGGGGTGTTAGTGTTAGGGTTAGATTTAGGTTTAGGGGTTAATAACCTTATTATAGTAGCGGCGACGATGGGGGCGGGAGATTAGGGGTTAATAATTGTAGGTAGGTGGCGGCGATGTTAGGGAGGGCAGATTAGGGGTTAATAAAATGTATTATAGTGTTTGCGAGGCGGGAGTGCGGCGGTTTAGGGGTTAATACATTTATTATAGTGGCGGCGATTTGCGGTCGGCAGATTAGGGGTTAATACTTGTAGTTAGATTGTGGCGACGTTGGGGGGAGGCAGATTAGGGGTTAATAACTATAATGTAGGGGTCGGCGGTGTTAGGGACAGCAGATTAGGGGTTAATAGTTATAATGTAGGCAGCGGCGATATCGGGTCGGCAGATTAGGGGTTAATACTTGTAGTTAGATTGTGGCGACGTTGGGGGGAGGCAGATTAGGGGTTAATAACTATAATGTAGGGGTCGGCGGTGTTAGGGACAGCAGATTAGGGGTTAATAGCTATAATGTAGGCGGCGGCGATATCGGGTCGGCAGATTAGGGGTTAATACTTGTAGTTAGATTGCGGCGACGTTGGGGGGGGCAGATTAGGGGTTAATAACTATAATGTAGGGGTCGGCGGTGTTAGGGACAGCAGATTAGGGGTTAATAGCTATAATGTAGGCGGCGGCGATATCGGGTTGGCAGATTAGGGGTTAATACTTGTAGTTAGATTGCGGCGACGTTGGGGGGAGGCAGATTAGGGGTTAATAACTATAATGTAGGGGTCGGCGGTGTTAGGGACAGCAGATTAGGGGTTAATAGTTATAATGTAGGTGGCGGCGATATTCGGTCGGCAGATTAGGGGTTAATAAAATAATGCAGGTGTCAGCGATAGCGGGGGCGGCAGATTAGGGGTTAATAAATGTTAGATTAGGGGTGTTTAGAGACTCGGGGTACATGTTAGGGTGTTAGGTGCAGACTTAGTGTTTCCCCATAGGAAACAATGGGGCTGCGGTGTTAGTTTTTTTTCAGCCGAAACTCCCATTGTTTCCTATGGGGAAATGCCGAATCTTAACGAGCTAATTCGGATTTATTCGGAGATACGGCAGCTATTTCGGATTCATTCGGTAGATTCGGAAGTATTTTAATTCGGAAATCCGAATCGATCCGAATCTCCGAATTTACCGAATTTCCGAATTAATCCGAAACGAACCGCACATGTCTACCCTTAAATACAGGGCAGTGGTGGAACGACCAGTGACTCTACTACTGACAGAGATTGCACTACTAGTAGAACTGGTAACATGGGCAGTAGCTGAGGCTGTTTAAGAAACTTGCTGCTCCACAACAGGGGATGATGGTGGAAATGTAGGGGTAGAGAATACAGGAGTAGACTTCTGGTCTAAAAGGAAGTTGTGCTGCTGCCGCCCTTCGCACAATTCAATACTTACCTATTCTCCTTTAATAAGATCTTCTCTATCTTCTGCAGCTTCTGCTCTAGTGCTGCTGCTGCGCTTGCTCAGAGAGAGCCCTTCAGATTGTGATAAACCCACCCAGCTGCTACTGTCAAACATGAAGGTAATCAGGAGAGTGGTGGCCCTGGCAATGGTAAAACTGTTGGTGACACTGGGGTAAATGCTGGTGCAGCTGGTTTTGGGAGTAGACTGTATCACGGAGGCTGCTTGGTATCCTCGAACCCCCTCCCAATCTGAATACAAGCTTTGAGCCAAGCAATGTCAATTCAGCCTATTCACCTTCAGTTCCCCTCACTGTCTGATTCTGTTTTTGGGGTGGGCTTACATGACCCTTACTAATACTCATGCTGCTACTAGTCATGGTAGCGGTGGGCACTGCATATTTCCTACTCCTGGTAGACATGGGAATGCATGCTATATCTCATGATGAAGAAGATAGCTGTTCTGCTACTGCCGCTGCTCCTTTAGTGGATTTAGCTGGAGGAGCAGACAATGGCCTCGGAAATTGTATTTGACCAACAGTGCTTGTCCCACTAAAACAAGTAAAAAGCAGACACGTGCTCTGCACTGGCAGTGACGGTGCTGGTAGTACTGGTGGTAGTGGCAGAGGCAGCCAGAAACATTACAAACTGTGACCGAATAACAATATGATGACAGAATAATATAATTACTGTATATAAGGAATTTCTTTGGGGGGGAGGGTTGGTGCCCCCACTGCAATAGCAATTATTATGTTGTCACTTAGATAAGGGGTACTAGTAATATTCCCTAACATATATTCAGATATATAATATATATAATAAAATATTATGGGCTAGATTACAAGTGGAGTACTGAAGTTCTGATGTCATCTCTGATGGCATCAGAACGAGGCTCCCATAGGAGCCTATAGAAGTGCGCTCTTGTGAGCCCAACACTTCCCAGCAATGCGAACGCAAGGTTGTGTTCGCATTGCTGTGAACTTGTAATACCAGTGCACATTAGTGTGCGCTGGTATTACACAGTGGAGCGCAAATATTGCTTTCATTAAAAAGCGATATTTGCAATCCACTGTGTAATACCAGCACACATTAATGTGCACAGGCATTACAAGTTCACAACAATGTGAACACTTCAGACCTAACAACTTTAGCCCTGAAATACTGCACAGTGCAGAAATGTTATTAAAAAATAAAGATGCTGCTATCTATATTTTTTAATAAAATAAGCTAGACTGTATTTTGGGGCCATTTGGGGCAGATTTATAAAATTAGATCAGATCTCTGGTTAATTTTATAAGCACTAATTGTTACCGCGAGCTTGCAGTAGCAATAACCAGCCAATTGTAATGGCTGATTAATTATTGCGCACCTGCAAAACAGCAAATTTGCCCGTTTGCGGGCGCACGATTATTTAGCACTCTACTTGTAATCAAGCCCTATATATATTCCTAAATAACTATCAAAAACAAAACTTTAATAAAAATATGAAGTTATGTGCACAAGTGATGTCGCAAACCTAAAAATTTGGGTTCGCGAACAGCGAACGCGAACTTCCCCAAAAGTTTGCGAACCGGCGAACCGGGCGAACCCCCATTGACTTCAATGGGCAGGCAAATTTTTAAACCCACAGGGACTCTTTCTGGCCACAATAGAGATGGAAAAGTTGTTTCAAGGGGACTAACACCTGGACTGTGGCATGCCGGAGGGGGATCCATGGCAAAACTCCAATGGAAAATTGCATAGTTGATGCAGAGTCTGGTTTTAAGCCATAAAGGGCATAAATCACCTAACATTCCTAAATTGTTTGGAATAACGTGCTTTAAAACATCAGGTATGATGTTGTATCGATCAGGTAGTGTAAGGGTTACGCCCGCTTCACAGTGACAGACCAACCTCCCGCAGCGGGTACAACATCATAATCATCACACCGTCCATGTGTGTAATTCTGCCTGACTGAGATATATCCCTGTTATCTACATCCTCTGGCAATAATGGTTGCGCATCACTCATTTCTTCCAACTGATGTGTAAATAACTCCTCTGACAGATCAAGTGAAGCGGCTGTGGTGCTAGTGTTGGTGGTGGCGGCAGGCGGGCGAGTGGTAACTTGAGAGGTGAACGAAGCTAAGCTGGAGGAGGATGGTGCGTCAAGGTT
Organism: Bombina bombina; assembly: GCF_027579735.1. NCBI lineage: Eukaryota > Metazoa > Chordata > Amphibia > Anura > Bombinatoridae > Bombina > Bombina bombina. The sequence continues at coordinate 823,516,864 of NC_069503.1, read as the reverse complement.
CTGAGTGGAAGCTGTAGAAGATTGGGTGTCCTGTGTTAGCCAGTCAACTATGTCCTCAGAAATATTCGAGTTCGGGGTACGTGGCCTCTGAACAATGGGCATTATTCTAGGGCCAAAGGGAATCACAGCACCACGAACATGACGGCCACTGCGGGGTGGCCTGCCTCTGCCTGTCATTTTTTTTTTGATTGGTGGTACTATGCGTGCAAGCTACTGTGACAACAGATATGAGTTGCACTGGCAGAAGTTGGCAGAGTAGACGCTGTAGGCCTGACACACACGCTTGCAGACAACTAACTACTATTCAATCTATTACAGTCAAAAAAAAATTTTTTTTTTAAATGTACACTACTGTTACACCAGATATGAGTTGCACTGTTGTTACACTGTGCCCTGGCAGGCACTGAAATGCACACGTGTGAAGGAAACTGACTGCTATTATTTAGCACAGTCAAAAAAGTGTTGTTTTTTTTAAATCTAAACTACTGTTACACCAGATATGAGTTGCACTGGGGTGACACTGTGCCCTGGCAGGCAGGCCCTGAAATGCACACGTGTGAAGGAAACTGACTGCTATTATTTAACACAGTCAAAAAAGTGATTTTTTTTTTTTAAATCTACACTACTGTTACACCAGATATGAGTTGCACTGGGGTGACACTGTGCCCTGGCAGGCAGGCAGGCCCTGAAACGCACACGTGTGAAGGAAACTGACTGCTATTATTTAACACAGTCAAAAAAGTGTTGTTTTTTTTAAATCTACACTACTGTTACACCAGATATGAGTTGCACTGGGGTGACACTGTGCCCTGGCAGGCAGGCCCTGAAACGCACACGTGTGAAGGAAACTGACTGCTATTATTTAACACAGTCAAAAAATTGTTGTTTTTTTAACCCCTTAACGACGCAAGTCGTACAGAGTACGTCGCACACAACCTGGTCTTAAAAGACCAGCGACGTACCCTGTACGACATTAGGGGTTTAAAGCGGCTGGAAGCGATCCTGCTCGGTACCAGCCTCTTTCCGGTTATTGCAGTGATGCCTCGATATCGAGGCATCCTGCAATAACACTCCTTGGCCATCCGATGCAGAGAGAGTCACTCTGTGGCCCTCTCTGCAGCAGACATCGTGGCCGGTATCGTTGGTGGGTAGGAGCCGACTTGGGAGGCGGGTGGGCGGCCATCGATGGGCCGGGTAATGTAGAGGGGGGCGGGATCGGGGGCGGAGCCGATGGGGGCGGCGGGCGCGTGCAAGCGGCGGGAGTGGGTGGGAACCGCTACACTACAGAAAATATATTTTTATAAAAGTGGGGAAAGGGGTGTTATAAGTTAAAAAAATAATAAATCCAAGCTAGGAGGGGGTGGGGGGTTGGTCTTTGGTGGGGGGGAGCTACACTACAGAAAAGGGGGAAAAAAATAAAAAAAGCAACTATTTTATACTAAACTGGGTACTGGCAGACAGCTGCCAGTACCCAAGATGGCGCCCATTAAGACAGAGGGGGAGGGTTAGAGAGCTGTTTGGTGGGGGATCAGTCAGGTTGGGGGCTAAGGGGGGTTCCTACACAGCAGCATATGAAAATATGCTTAAATTTTTTTAAAAAAAGCCTAAATATACCTTTTATTTTAGTACTGGCAGAGTTGCTGCCAGTACTTAAGATGGCGGGGACAATTGTGGGGTGGGGGAGGGAAGAGAGCTGTTTGGGAGGGATCAGGGGGTCTGATGTTTCAGGTGGGAGGCTGAGCTCTACACTAAAGCTAAAATTAACCCTGCAAGCTCCCTACAAGCTACCTAATTAACTCTTTCACTGCTAGCCATAATACACGTGTGATGCAAAGCGGCATTTAGTACCAAAAAGCAACGCCAAAGCCATATATTTCTGCTATTTCTGAACAAAACAGATCTCAGAGAAGCATTTACAACCATTTGTGCCATAATTGCACAAGCTGTTTGTAAATGATTTCAGTGAGAAACAATTTTTTTTAATTTGATCGCATTTGGTGGTGAAATGGTGGCATGAAATATACCAAAATGGGCCTAGATCAATACTTGGGGTTGTCTACTACATTACACTAAAGCTAAAATTACCACAAAAAGCTCCCTACATGCTCCCTAATTAACCCCTTCACTGCTGGGCATAATACACGTGTGGTGCACAGTGGCATTTAGCGGCCTTCTAATTACCAAAGAGCAACGCCAAAGCCAAATATGTCTGCTATTTCTGAACAAAGGGGATCCCAGAGAAAAATTTACAACCATTTATGGCATAATTGCACAAGCTGTTTGTAAATAATTTCAGTGAGAAACCGAAAGTTTGTGAAAAAATTTGTGAAAAAGTGAACTATTTTTTGTATTTGATCGCATTTGGCGGTGAAATGGTGGCATGAAATATACCAAAATGGGCCTAGATCAATACTTTAGGATGTCTACTAAAAATAATATATATACATGTCAATGGATTTTCAGGGATTCCTGAAAGATATTAGTGTTCTAATGTAACTAGCGCTAGTTTTGAAAAAAAATGGTTTGGAAATAGCAAAGTGCTACTTGTATTTATGGCCCTATAACTTGCAAAAAAAGCAAAGAACATGTAAACATTGGGTATTTCTAAACTCAGGACAAAATTTAGAAACTATTTAGCATGGGTGTTTTTTGGTGGTTGTGGATGTGTAACAGATTTTGGGGTTCAAAGTTAGAAAAAGTGTTTTTTTTCCATTTTTTTCTCATATTTTTTTTTTTATAGTAAATTATAAGATATGATGAAAATAATGGTATCTTTAGAAAGTCCATTTAATGGCGAGAAAAACAGTATATAATATGTGTGGGTACAGTAAATGAGTAAGAGGAAAATTACAGCTAAACACAGCAAAAATGTAAAAATATCCTTGGTCCCAAACGGACAGAAAATGGAAAAGTGCTGTGGTCATTAAGGGGTTAAATCTACACTACTGTTACACCAGATATGAGTTGTACTGGGGTGACACTGTGCCCTGGCAGGCAGGCAGGCCCTGAAATGCACACGTGTGAAGGAAACTGACTGCTATTATTTAACACAGTCAAAAAAGTGTTGTTTTTTTTATATCTACAGGGAGTGCAGAATTATTAGGCAAGTTGTATTTTTGAGGATTAATTTTATTATTGAACAACAACCATGTTCTCAATGAACCCAAAAAACTCATTAATATCAAAGCTGAATAGTTTTGGAAGTAGTTTTTAGTTTGTTTTTAGTTATAGCTATTTTAGGGGGATATCTGTGTGTGCAGGTGACTATTACTGTGCATAATTATTAGGCAACTTAAAGGGACATTCCAGCCACATTTTTTCTTTTATGATTTCGAAAGAGAATGCAATTTTAAACATCTTTCTAATTTACTTATATTATCTAATTTGTTTCATTCTCTTGATATTCTTTGATTAAAAGCATATCTAGATATGCTCACTAGCTGCTGATTGGTTGCTGCACATAGAAGCATCATGTGATTGGCTCACCATGTGCATTGCTTTTTCTTCAAATAAGGATATTTAAAAAATGAAGCAAAATAAATTATGGAAGTAAATTGTAATGTTGTTTAAATTTATATTCTCTATCTGAATCATGAAAGAAAGATTTTGGGTTTAGTGGCCCTTTAACAAAAAACAAATATATACCCATTTCAATTATTTATTTTTACCAGTGAAACCAATATAACATCTCAACATTCACAAATATACATTTCTGACATTCAAAAACAAAACAAAAACAAATCAGTGACCAATATAGCCACCTTTCTTTGCAAGGACACTCAAAAGCCTGCCATCCATGGATTCTGTCAGTGTTTTGATCTGTTCACCATCAACATTGCTTGCAGCAGCAACCACAGCCTCCCAGACACTGTTCAGAGAGGTGTACTGTTTTCCCTCCTTGTAAATCTCACATTTGATGATGGACCACAGGTTCTCAATGGGGTTCAGATCAGGTGAACAAGGAGGCCATGTCATTAGATTTTCTTCTTTTATACCCTTTCTTGCCAGCCACGCTGTGGAGTACTTGGACGCGTGTGATGGAGCATTGTCCTGCATGAAAATCATGTTTTTCTTGAAGGATGCAGACTTTTTCCTGTACCACTGCTTGAAGAAGGTGTCTTCCAGAAACTGGCAGTAGGACTGGGAGTTGAGCTTGACTCCATCCTCAACCCGAAAAGGCCCCACAAGCTCATCTTTGATGATACCAGCCCAAACCAGTTCTCCACCTCCACCTTGCTGGCGTCTGAGTCGGACTGGAGCTCTCTGCCCTTTACCAATCCAGCCACGGGCCATCCATCTGGCCCATCAAGACTCACTCTCATTTCATCAGTCCATAAAACCTTAGAAAAATCAGTCTTGAGATATTTCTTGGCCCAGTCTTGACGTTTCAGCTTGTGTGTCTTGTTCAGTGGTGGTCGTCTTTCAGCCTTTCTTACCTTGGCCATGTCTCTGAGTATTGCACACCTTGTGCTTTTGGGCACTCCAGTGATGGTGCAGCTCTGAAATATGGCCAAACTGGTGGCAAGTGGCATCTTGGCAGCTGCACGCTTGACTTTTCTCAGTTCATGGGCAGTTATTTTGCGCCTTGGTTTTTCCACACGCTTCTTGCGACCATGTTGACTATTTTGAATTAAACGCTTGATTGTTCGATGATCACGCTTCAGAAGCTTTGCAATTTTAAGAGTGCTGCATCCCTCTGCAAGATATCTCACTATTTTTTACTTTTCTGAGCCTGTCAAGTCCTTCTTTTGACCCATTTTGCCAAAGGAAAGGAAGTTGCCTAATAATTATGCACACCTGATATAGGGTGTTGATGTCATTAGAACACACCCCTTCTCATTACAGAGATGCACATCACCTAATATGCTTAATTGGTAGTAGGCTTTCGAGCCTATACAGCTTGGAGTAAGACAACATGCATAAAGAGGATGATGTGGTCAAAATACTCATTTGCCTAATAATTCTGCACTCCCTGTACACTACTGTTACACCAGATATGAGTTGCACTGGGGTGACACTGTGCCCTGGCAGGCAGGCAGGCCCTGAAATGCACACGTGTGAAGGAAACTGACTGCTATTATTTAACACAGTCAAAAAAGTGTTGTTTTTTTTAAATCTACACTACTGTTACACCAGATATGAGTTGCACTGGGGTGACACTGTGCCCTGGCAGGCAGGCCCTGAAACGCACATGTGTGAAGGAAACTGACTGCTATTATTTAACACAGTCAAAAAAGTGTTGTTTTTTTTTAAATCTACACTACTGTTACACCAGATATGAGTTGCACTGGGGTGACACTGTGCCCTGGCAGGCAGGCACTGAAACGCACACGTGTGAAGGAAACTGACTGCTGTTATTTAACACAGTCAAAAAAATTTTTTTTTTTTTAAATCTACACTACTGTTACACCAGATATGAGTTGCACTGGGGTGACACTGTGCCCTGGCAGGCAGGCCCTGAAACGCACACGTGTGAAGGAAACTGACTGCTATTATTTAACACACTCAAAAAAGTGTTGTTTTTTTTAAATCTACACTACTGTTACACCAGATATGAGTTGCACTGGGGTGACACTGTGCCCTGGCAGGCAGGCTCTGAAACGCACACGTGTGAAGGAAACTGACTGCTATTATTTAACACAGTCAAAAACAGAATTTATGCTTACCTGATAAATTACTTTCTCCAACGGTGTGTCCGGTCCACGGCGTCATCCTTACTTGTGGGAAATATCTCTTCCCCAACAGGAAATGGCAAAGAGTCCCAGCAAAAGCTGGCCATATAGTCCCTCCTAGGCTCCGCCCACCCCAGTCATTCGACCGACGGACAGGAGGATAAAACAGGAGAAACTATAGGGTGCCGTGGTGACTGTAGTTAGAGAAAATAATTCATCAAACCTGATTAAAAAACCAGGGCGGGCCGTGGACCGGACACACCGTTGGAGAAAGTAATTTATCAGGTAAGCATAAATTCTGTTTTCTCCAACATTGGTGTGTCCGGTCCACGGCGTCATCCTTACTTGTGGGAACCAATACCAAAGCTTTAGGACACGGATGAAGGGAGGGAGCAAATCAGGTTACCTAAACAGAAGGCACCACGGCTTGCAAAACCTTTCTCCCAAAAATAGCCTCCGAAGAAGCAAAAGTATCAAATTTGTAAAATTTGGCAAAAGTGTGCAGTGAAGACCAAGTCGCTGCCTTACATATCTGATCAACAGAAGCCTCGTTCTTGAAGGCCCATGTGGAAGCCACAGCCCTAGTAGAGTGAGCTGTGATTCTTTCAGGAGGCTGCCGTCCGGCAGTCTCGTAAGCCAATCGGATAATGCTTTTAAGCCAAAAGGAGAGAGAGGTAGAAGTCGCCTTTTGACCTCTCCTTTTACCAGAATAGACGACAAACAGAGAAGATGTTTGTCTGAACTCTTTTGTAGCTTCTAAATAGAATTTTAGAGCACGGACTACGTCTAAATTGTGTAACAAACGTTCCTTCTTTGAAACTGGATTCGGACACAAAGAAGGTACAACTATCTCCTGGTTAATATTTTTGTTGGAAACAACCTTTGGAAGAAAACCAGGCTTAGTACACAAAACAACCTTATCTGAATGGAACACCAGATAGGGCGGAGAACACTGCAAAGCAGATAACTCAGAAACTCTTCTAGCAGAAGAAATAGCAACCGAAAACAAAACTTTCCAAGATAACAACTTAATATCTATGGAATGTAAAGGTTCAAACGGAACCCCTTGAAGAACTGAAAAAACTAGATTTAAACTCCAGGGAGGAGTCAAAGGTCTGTAAACAGGCTTGATCCTAACCAGAGCCTGAACAAATGTTTGAACATCTGGTACAGCTGCCAGTCGTTTGTGTAGTAAGACAGATAACGCAGAAATCTGTCCCTTTAGAGAACTCGCTGACAATCCTTTATCCAAACCTTCTTGTAGAAAGGAAAGGATCTTAGGAATTTTGATCTTATTCCATAGGAATCCCTTGGATTCACACCAGCAGATATATCTTTTCCACATTTTATGGTAAACTTTTCTAGTTACTGGTTTTCTGGCTTGAACCAGAGTATCTATCACAGAATCTGAAAACCCACGCTTTGATAGAATCAAGCGTTCAATCTCCAAGCCGTCAGCTGGAGGGAGACCAGATTTGGATGTTCGAATGGACCCTGTATCAGAAGGTCCTGTCTCAAAGGTAGCTTCCATGGTGGAACCGATGACATATTCACCAGGTCTGCATACCAAGTCCTGTGTGGCCACGCAGGAGCTATCAAGATCACCGAGGCCCTCTCCTGCTTGATCCTGGCTACCAGCCTTGGAATGAGAGGAAACGGTGGAAACACATAAGCTAGGTTGAAGGTCCAAGGCGCTACTAGTGCATCCACTAGAGTCGCCTTGGGATCCCTGGATCTGGACCCGTAGCAAGGAACCTTGAAGTTCTGACGAGACGCCATCAGATCCATGTCTGGAATGCCCCATAATTGGGTTAATTGGGCAAAGATCTCCGGGTGAAGTTCCCACTCCCCCGGATGGAATGTCTGACGACTCAGATAATCCGCCTCCCAGTTTTCCACTCCTGGGATGTGGATCGCAGATAGGTGGCAGGAGTGATCCTCCGCCCATTCTATTATTTTGGTCACTTCTCTCATCGCCAGGGAACTCCTTGTTCCCCCCTGATGATTGATATAAGCAACAGTCGTCATGTTGTCTGATTGGAATCTGATAAATCTGGCCTTTGCTAGTTGAGGCCAAGCTCTGAGAGCATTGAATATCGCTCTCAGTTCCAGAATGTTTATCGGGAGAAGAGACTCTTCCCGAGACCAAAATCCCTGAGCTTTCAGGGATTCCCAGACCGCGCCCCAGCCTGCTAGACTGGTGTCGGTCGTGACGATGACCCACTCTGGTCTGCGGAAGCTCATTCCCTGGGACAGGTGGTCCAGGGTTAACCACCAACGGAGTGAGTCTCTGGTCTTCTGATCTATTTGAATCACTGGAGACAAGTCTGTATAGTCCCCATTCCACTGTTTCAGCATGCACAGTTATAATGGTCTTAGATGAATTCGCGCAAAAGGAACTATGTCCATTGCTGCAACCATCAACCCTACTACTTCCATGCACTGAGCTACGGAAGGACATGGAATAGAATGAAGAACTTGACAAGCGTTTAGAAGTTTTGACTTTCTGACTTCTGTCAGGAAAATCCTCATTTCTAAAGAATCTATTATTGTTCCCAAGAAGGGAACTCTTGTCGACGGAGACAGGGAACTTTTTTCTATGTTCACCTTCCATCCGTGAGATCTGAGAAAGGCCAGAACGATGTCCGTGTGAGCCTTTGCCTTTGAGAGAGACGACGCTTGTATTAGAATGTCGTCCAAGTAAGGCACTACTGCAATGCCCCTTGGTCTTAGAACTGCTAGAAGGGACCCGAGTACCTTTGTGAAAATCCTTGGAGCAGTGGCTAACCCGAATGGGAGGGCCACAAACTGGTAATGTTTGTCCAGAAAGGCGAACCTTAGGAACTGATGATGATCCTTGTGGATAGGAATATGTAGATACGCATCCTTGAGATCCACGGTAGTCATAAATTGACCTTCCTGGATTGTAGGTAGAATCGTTCGAATGGTCTCCATTTTGAACGATGGAACCCTGAGAAATTTGTTTAGGATCTTTAAATCCAGAATTGGTCTGAAAGTTCCCTCTTTTTTGGGAACTACAAAACAGATTTGAGTAAAATCCCATTCCCTGTTCCGCCGTTGGAACTGGGTGTATCACTCCTATTTTTAACAGGTCTTCTACACAATGTAAAAATGCCTGTCTCTTTATTTGGTTTGAGGATAAGTGAGACATGTGGAACCTTCCCCTTGGGGTTAGTTCCTTGAATTCCAGAAGATAACCCTGGGAGACTATTTCTAGTGCCCAGGGATCCTGAACATCTCTTGCCCAAGCCTGAGCGAAGAGAGAGAGTCTGCCCCCTACTAGATCCGGTCCCGGATTGGGGGCTACTCCTTCATGCTGTTTTGTTAGCAGCAGCAGGCTTCTTGGCCTGCTTACCCTTATTCCAGCCTTGCATCGGTTTCCAGGCTGGTTTGGTTTGAGAAGCATTACCCTCTTGTTTAGAGGATGCGGAATTAGAGGCCGGTCCATTCCTTTCTTGGCTTTGAAAGGCCTATCTTGTGGGAGGGTGTGGCCCTTTCCCCCAGTGATGTCTGAGATAATCTCTTTCAATTCTGGCCCAAAGAGAGTTTTACCCTTGAAGGGGATATTAAGCAATTTTGTCTTGGAAGATACATCCGCTGACCAAGACTTTAGCCAAAGCGCTCTGCGCGCCACAATAGCAAACCCTGAATTTTTCGCCGCTAATCTAGCTAATTGCAAAGCGGCATCTAAAATAAAAGAATTAGCCAACTTAAGTGCGTGAACTCTGTCCATAACCTCCTCGTACGGAGTCTCTCTACTGAGCGACTTTTCTAGTTCCTCGAACCAGAACCACGCTGCTGTAGTGACAGGAACAATGCACGAAATGGGTTGCAGAAGGTAACCTTGCTGTACAAAAATCTTTTTAAGCAAACCCTCCAATTTTTTATCCATAGGATCTTTGAAAGCACAATTATCCTCTATAGGAATAGTAGTGCACTTGTTTAGAGTAGAAACTGCCCCCTCGACCTTAGGGACTGTCTGCCATAAGTCCTTTCTGGGGTCGACCATAGGAAATAATTTTTTAAATATAGGAGGGGGGACAAAAGGTATGCCGGGCTTCTCCCACTCCTTATTCACTATGTCCGCCACCCGCTTGGGTATAGGAAAAGCGTCGGGGTGCACCGGAACCTCTAGGAACTTGTCCATCTTGCATAATTTTCCTGGAATGACCAGGTTGTCACAATCATCAGTAGATAACACCTCCTTAAGCAGTGCACGGAGATGCTCTAATTTAAATTTAAATGTCACAACATCAGGTTCAGCTTGTTGAGAAATTTTTCCTGAATCTGAAATTTCCCCAACTGACAAAACCTCCCTCATGGCCCCTTCAGATTGGTGTGAGGGTATGACAGAGCAATTATCATCAGCGCCCTCCTGCTCTTCAGTGTTTAAAACAGAGCAATTGCGCTTTCTCTGATATGTAGGCATTTTGGATAAAATATTTGCTATGGAGTTATCCATTACTGCCGTCAATTGTTGCATAGTAATAAGCATTGGCGCGCTAGAAGTACTAGGAGCCTCCTGCGTGGGCAAAACTGGCGTAGACACAGAAGAAGATGATGTAGAACTATGTCTACTCCCTTCATCTGATGAAACATCTTGGGCAATTTTACTATCTGTGGCATCACTGTCCTTACTTTGTTTGGACGCTATGGCACAATTATCACACAATTTTGAAGGGGGAGACACATTGACTTTCATACATATAGAACATAGCTTATCTGAAGGTACAGACATGTTAAACAGGCTTAAACTTGTCTATAAAGCACAAAAACCGTTTTAAAACAAAACCGTTACTGTCTCTTTAAATTTTAAACAGTGCACACTTTATTACTGAATATGTGAAAAAGTATGAAGGAATTGTTCAAAATTTACCAAATTTTCACCACAGTGTCTTAAAGCATTAAAAGTATTGCACACCAAATTTCAGAGCTTTAACCCTCCCAGCTACAGCCTTTGCTGCGACTTTACCAAACCCAGGGGGAATACGATACCAAATGAAGCCTTCTAGGAACCTTTTCAACTACTTTCAGATCCTCACACATGCATCTGCATGTCTTGCTCTCAAAAGTAACTGCGCAGTAATGGCGCGAAAATGAGGCTCAGCCTACAACTGGGAAGGCCCTTCCTGACTGAAAAGGTGTCTAACTCAGTGCCTGACGTTAAAAAACGTTCCCCAACGGGGGGCGGAGCTACGCCGTGCTGGAGCATGGAAGCAATGTTTTAGAGCTCCGGAGCTGTTGGGACCTTGAAGCCTTTAAAATGGCACTTGTACTAACTGGAACTACCACAAACGGATTCTAACTGTTGCCCAATACCACCGGCACTTAGTTCTCACAGCGGTTCAGTGGAGGAATATATGAGGAGACCTTGGGGAGCTACAACGGCAGGTTGCGGTCGCCATCTTGCCGCCCACGCACCACTCGCTCGCTCAGCCCAGCCTGGAGAAGCCGCTTTTAAGACCCCACCTGAGGCAATCACACCTCGACCTAGCACCCGGTCCACTTTTCCCCGGGTCGGTGCCCAGCTCAATCGGAATCGAGCGGAGAGACCCATCAGCAGTCACCGGACACCTCCGTTATTCCCACGTGGTGGGCCCAGGTACACCCTTTACACAGTTACCGCACAGACCATTAGCGGTCTCCCCTGGGGTTATAATTTGAAACAGCAAGTTTTTTTTTAAAAAAAGGGGGCTCAGCACGCATAATAAGACCTTATTGCTTTGACTGTTTACGCTAAGCTACAGCCTTATGGAAATATATAGTGACCTCATCCGATAGAACTCACATGAAGTATTACCCATAACACAATTCTCACATAACAGGAATTATTTAGTTCACAACTCTCTTGGTTTGCATTGCGCATCTATTATTATTGCCACAGAGGCAACCCCCCTGTTAAATCAAACCGGATTCCACAATTATCTTGGGACCTCCCCAACTTTTTCAATAATACGAGCAATACCATCTTCAACTATATAGGTTTCGACTGGGCCTATAGTGGCTTATCCCCATACAAGTAACCAGCTCAGTCTAAGCTCTCTCTTGGACATATAACTATATAAAGGGCCCAATACATCCCAAACTCACCCATCCCACATTCAAACTCCCAGCCCCTTGGCGCAGTGGGGTTAAAACAGACCCCTTTGGCTCAATTTCTGCAATAACCTACCAGCTTTCCACTTCTACACAGAATGGCCTGCAGAAAGGGTAATAAACCGGACAAACAACTGAAATCACAGACCCTGGGCCCCTCTGTCTCTTCATTTTTTCATCCACAGGAAGCAGCAGCCTCTGATGCGTTGCATCCCCCGGACCCCTCTCCTGATACCCCAGGACCTGCCATCTCCCACGACCCTCTCCAATCTATACAGTCCCAGATAGCCGGGCTTCCCTCCAAATCGGATATCGAATCTCTAAAGAAGTTTATCAAAGACGAAATTAAAGATCTAAAAAAAGATCTTAATGATCTTGGATCTAGAATGGAATATATCGAAGAAGGCCAAGAACACCTTAACACCATGGTCAGCTCTAACACCCAGCAAATTTCCATACATGATTCTATGATTCAAAACCTAAATGATAAAATTGAAGACCTCGAGAATCGAGGCAGGAGAAATAATTTGCGCCTGAGGGGAATCCCCGAGGATATCACTTCGGACCGCCTTAACTTTTTCAATTTCTCCTCCCCCAAGCCCCCCCGCTTCAAAATGAAGACATTGAGAGGGTACATAGGGCCCTCAGACCTCCTACCAAACCTCCAGCCCCACCAAGAGATGTAATCCTTAGATTCCTAAAATATACCATCAAAGAGGATATTTGGCAAGCTGCCAGAACTAGAAGATCAATTCAATTCCATAACCACACACTACAAATCTATCAAGACCTATGTCCACAAACGATTCAACGCAGAAGAGAAGTCCGATTCATAACCAAAGCCCTCCAAGAAAACAACATCAGATACCGTTGGGGCTTCCCATTTAGCTTGATCATCTCCCATAACGGCACCCAAGTTGTATATAAACATTTCTCAGACTTAAACAACATCTCAAAAAGTCTTAACATTACTTTCGAACCCCCCCCAGAAACAATTATTGATACCCCACCTCAAGTGGAGCAACCAGGCAATGGAACCCCAAGGGAGCAGAGACTTGTCTGGTCGAAAATAGCACCAAAGAGGCGCAAGACAGGCCCTCCCTCCTCATCTTCAGGACAATGAATCATCTGGTATTTCTTAGAGAACACCTCTTCCTATCTTCATCTCATCATTAACAAATAAAGATTGTTATCCTTGACTTAGCAACTACAGGGTGTTCCTCCAGGACCGTACTTTAAGAAAGCAGAACCGCAAGTGTCTTATTCCGTAGTACAGTATAAATCCTTCAAGTTTGGGCTCGCAGAGTTGTTTTTCTGCTTCCACCATATTGCAATAGCCAGCCCATCTGAACTATATTTATCAGCCCTAATTTGCCATTTGTTTTGACTTTAATTACATGTTCGCCCTTAAAGGTTAACCAACATTATTCCTCCCCCTTGATTGATGTCTTTACAAATCTTCCCTTGCCTCAAGGGTTGTTGTAGCGACTTTTTTTATGATTATTATTTTTACTCGTTGTTGTTCTTTCAGTTCATCCACGCAAGTTTCTCTGTATTTGATTATATACGTACATATATGACTGGTTCCAGTAATGTTAATTTTTTCAATGTTTATGTATTGTGTTTTTCCCAAGGTTCTCCCACTCTCATTATGACAATAAATAACCATTTTCAGGTCAGATCCTCAAGTACTCCAGGTAAATATGATTCCCTTTTTGTATACCATCATGTATTTATGCTTCTGATTGCCGTTGCTACCTCTCTGTACCACCAACATACCCTTCTTATACAATGTCTCATATACGATAGAATCATACTCACACACCCAGACCCCCCATTCTTCATTCTAGTCCAAACCCTTAATTATAGCAATGGATAAAGATCTCAGAACAATTACTATTCTTTCCCATAACGTTAAGGGTCTTAATATTCCCCAAAAAAGATCTAGCGCCATAAGAGATTTCCAAAAACATAAATACGACATTGTCCTACTACAGGAGACCCACTTTAAGAAAGGTAGGGAACCCCTACAATCCCTTAGGAAATTTGGCCAGGTATTCCTCTCTTCCCATTCAACAAAGCATAACGGGGTGGGTATCCTGATTAGAAAACAAATCCCCTTCCTTCCCACTAACATTTACAGAGACAGAGAGGGCAGATTGCTAGTGATCACCGGCCGCCTCTTTAATAAGGTTATCACTATTGCCAATGTTTATGCCCCTAACTCGAGCCCTGCCCGATTTTTTCTCCATTCATGCAACATAATCTCTGAACATTCCAGAGGCAGCCTAATCCTAGGGGGAGACTTTAACGTAGCTTTAGATCCCAGCCTGGACTGTTCGTCCGGCTCCTCCTCCGTCCCTCAAGGCTCTTTAAGGGCAATTAAATCCTCCTTGTCAAAACTCAATGTCCACGATGCATGGAGATTATATCACCCACAAGTAAAAGACTATTCGTTTTACTCATATCCTCATCAGAGCTATTCCCGCATTGATTACCTGATGATAGACGTCACAAGCTTATCACTAGTTCAATCTACAGATATACACCCCATAACCTGGTCTGACCACGCTATGATCAGCTGTTCGTTAAAATGGCCCACATCTCAGAGACCTGACCGAACATGGAAGCTTGATGAATCCCTATTGACTGACCCTATGATTAAACTGCAAATAATAGACAAGCTCACAACTTATTTTAGATTAAACTCCACCCCTGATGTCTCGCCACTTCATATTTGGGAGGCACACAAGTGTGTCATCCGAGGAGACCTTATAGCAATCAAAGCTGACAGAAACAGACAAAATACACTAATACTTAAAAACCTACTTGAAGAACTCGGGAAACTACAAGACTCACACAAGAGACACCCTAAGGCACACTCCTTACTTGAACACATTCAACACAAACAACAACAATTAGATCTCCTCTTGGGAGGGGAAGCCAAGCGTAGGGCCCTCTTTCTTAGAAGGAGATTCTATGAGGGAGGGAATAAACAAGGTAGACTATTGGCGAGACTCTTGCGTAATAAATCCTCTAAGAACTACATTATGTCTATAAAAGATCCCAAGGGCAGGGTTTGGCACTCAACCTCAGACATAGCTAACAACTTCAGAACATACTATGAGGATCTTTACAACTTACATAAACATACAACCCCACCTACGCAATCTGCAATTACAGAATATCTAACATCCCTTAAGCTCCCCACCATCACGGAGGAACAAAAAACAGAATTAGACTCCCCCTTCACCCTAAAAGAACTTCAGAAGGCTATCCTCTCATTCCCCTCTGGCAAAGCCCCAGGCCCAGATGGCTTCGGTCACTCATACTACTCCAAATTCATTGAGGTATTAGCCCCCCCACTCTTGGCCCACTTCACCGATATCGATAACAACTCCTCCTTCCCTCCCCTCTCCCTACAAGCACACATCTCAGTGATCCCCAAGCCAAATAAGTCTCCTGACCTCATCCCCAATTATAGACCGATATCCCTCTTGAATGCTGACATAAAAATCTATGCAAAATTACTGTCGATTAGATTAAACCGTTTCCTCCCCGATCTGATCCATCAGGACCAGGTCGGCTTTGTCCCTTCTAGAGAGGCAAGAGATAACACGATACGTAATCTCCATCTCCTCTGGCACTCTAAAAAACAAGGCCTCCCCACGATATTCCTTTCCACAGACGCGGAGAAGGCCTTTGACCGCGTTAGTTGGCCCTTCCTCAAAGCTACCCTTAAAATCCTGGGCATCGGAGATTCTATGCTCCATAGAATCTTTGCTCTCTACAACCGCCCAAGTGCCCGAATATTAATTAATGGTACACTTTCCACCCCCTTCCAGATATCAAATGGCACCAGACAGGGGTGCCCCCTGTCCCCCCTACTGTTTGTCTGTGTATTGGAAACATTAGCCGCCAAAATACGTCAAAATCCAGAGATTGAGGGTATCACGATTAAAGCGGAATCCTATAAATTGTCCTTGTTCGCAGATGATGTGCTATTCTCCCTCACTAACCCTACCAACTCCATCCCACCCTTACTGGAAGAACTTTCTCTTTTTAATAACCTGACCAACTTTCTAATTAACAATTCCAAATCGGAGTACCTGGGAGTCTCCTTGTCGCCTATCCTTGCTCAGCAACTTAAAACCACATGCCCCTTCCGCCAATGCAAATCTTCCCTAAAATACCTAGGCACATTTCTTACCGATGAGCTCGACTTAATCTATAACTTGAATTTCGTCCCCTTAAAACTCTCTCTGGAGCGCGAACTATCCTCCTGGCACTCCAGACGCCTCTCTTGGATGGGCAGAATCAATGCCATAAAAATGACAGCTTTTCCCAGAATTTTATATCTATTACAAGCCCTCCCAGTCCCCCTCCCCCCACGATTTCTAAATAACCTTCAACAGTTATTCAATTCCTTCATTTGGGGGGGAAAACATTCCAGAATTAATAATAAGATAATGATGAAACCACGTATACACGGTGGACTAGGTGTCCCTGACTTGACTCTATATAACCACGCAATCTATATCCAGAGAATTCTTGACTGGAGATTACATAAATCCCAGAAAAGATGGATCACTCTAGAGGAACTCCTTAACGTTGGCTTAAATTTACAAACTTGTTGCTGGGCTCCTGGCGGCGAGGAGGTGATTAGAGGACTAGATAACCCAATAACTAAAGAGACTTTTACTCAATGGGAAAAGATTAATAGAATCAACCCCTACCTCTCTTCCAGACCTTCCCCCCTGACCTCCCTGATCCATAACCCTGAGTTTTCCCTGCCAAGTAGAGGATTGACCTCCGGGGCCTACATTCCCCCTTTCGACATAGCCATCTACCATATTTCGGAAAATGAACACCTCCTTTCCCAAACACAATTACAAGACGCAGAATTCACGTGGGCTCATAACTGGTTTAAGTACAGGAGAATCCATCACTATATTACCACCCACAGACACCAACCCAACATGCTGAGACCGTTGACCAACCTAGAAAAACTGCTAACTTCCACCTCTTCACTTAGTCATACCCTCACTAAGATATACTCTATACTAACTCACCCCCCCCCCCTGGTGACCTGCCCTCCTCTTTGGAATCGTGGGAAAGGGAATTGGGGGTTATCATTCTTCCTCAAGTGGCTTCCTACATGTTTATTAACACTAAAACCTCCTCCTCATCAGCGGGGATATTGGAAATTAACTATAAAATCCTCCATAACTGGTACCTCACACCACGGCGCATACATAAACTATATCCTTCAACCAGCAATAAATGCTGGCATTGTGGACATGTAGGTAGCGGAATGGGCCATATGTGGTGGTGGTGTAGCGTTATCAACTCCTTCTGGAGAGCTATTATCCTTGAAATAGAGAAAATCTTTCATAATATAATTCCCTGTGACCCTTTAATATTTTTACTGCATAAAAACATTAAACTCCCCTCCAAAACCCATATCATCCTATTTCGCATTTTCACAAACAGCGCTAAAACACTTATTGCTAAAAACTGGAAATCCCCAAATCCCCCTGAGGTAATACAATGGAGAGCCAAAGTCTCAGATCTCCTGGAACTAGAGGAATACAGGGCTTACAGACTAGACAATAGGGACCACTACATCCTTGCACAAGACATGTGGGATCAGCACCTTAAAACTAATCATAATCCTTCTGTACGCATACCTTGATAGATGGTTATACTCCTCACAGCAAACAGATAGAGACCTAATTTCTTTCATTATTTTATTATTGCAATATGTATCAATCATACAACATTTTATTTAATTGGTTGAAACTGGAACAGTCACAGGCCGCATTGGGCCTATTCTCAATTTGCCTTTTTTAACTTTATTTCACCCTCTTTTTTTTTTGCTTACAAATGTCATGTTAACAACTTTATTAGTTCTATACAATTTGTCCTATAAGTTACAAATACTAAAATGTTGTAGTTATTTATATTGGACTGTACTTTCTAAGCTTGTATTTACATAATGTAATATGTAAGCTGTTTTTGTTTTATTTTTGAAAATTCTTCTCAATAAAAAAGAACTTGGAATAAAAAACGTTCCCCAAGCTTATAAGTGTGAATTTCAAGCATAAACATGTATAAAATGCTCAAATAAAGCAATCAATTTTGCCCATAAAAGTGTCTACCAGTTTTACAGCCCATATAAAGCCCTTTATTCTGTTTGAGACTAAGAAAATGGCTTACCGGTCCCCATAAGGGGAAATGACAGCCTTCTAGCATTACACAGTCTTGTTAGAAATATGGCTAGTCATACCTTAAGCAGAAAGTCTGCTAACTGTTTCCCCCAACTGAAGTTACTTCATCTCAACAGTCCTATGTGGAAACAGCAAACGATTTTAGTTACTGCTGCTAAAATCATCTTCCTCTCACAAACAGAACTCTTCATCTTTTTCTGTTTCAGAGTAAATAGTACATACCAGCACTATTTTAAAATAACAAACTCTTGATAGTAGAATAAAAAACTACAACTAAACACCACATACTCTTAACCATCTCCGTGGAGATGTTGCCTGTGCAACGGCAAAGAGAATGACTGGGGTGGGCGGAGCCTAGGAGGGACTATATGGCCAGCTTTTGCTGGGACTCTTTGCCATTTCCTGTTGGGGAAGAGATATTTCCCACAAGTAAGGATGACGCCGTGGACCGGACACACCAATGTTGGAGAAAAAGTGTGTTTTTTTTTTATATCTACACTACTGTTACACCAGATATGAGTGGTGACACTGGGCACGTGGGAACAGTATACGCTGTGAGCCTGACACACATGCTGGCAGGCAGGCAACTGCAATTAGATTACACAGGAAAAAAAAAAAAGCAGACTGATGTTCTAGCCCTAAAAAGGAATTTTTGGGGTGCTGTCCTTACAGCAGAAATCAGATGAGTCCTTCAGGACTGTAGTGGACACTGAATACACTAGCCTAGCTATCAATTTCCCTATTAAATCAGCAGCAGATACACTGTCCCTCCTCTCACTAAGAATGCAGCTTCCAAATGAATCTAAAATCGATGCTGTCCAGGAGGTAGGAGGGTCTGGGAGGGAGTGTCTGCTGCTGATTGGCTGGAATGTGTCTTCTGACTGTGAGGTACAGGGTCAAAGTATTACTCGATGATGACGAATAGGGGGCGGATCGAACATCACATATGTTCGCCCGCCGCAGCAAACGCGAACATGCTATGTTCGCTGGGAACTATTCGCGACATCACTAATGTGCACTAATTATAAGAAATAAAAAATAACTATGCACACAAACAGTTAAACAAACTTTATTTAAAACTTATGTATATTCCACAAAAAAGTAAACAGGCCTACATCAGTCACAGGCTATTCTCCCACAGAAATATTATGAATAAATTAAACTTGCAGGTTATTTAAACTTAGAGCAAGAAAATAGAGTGTTTATGCGCACAAAGAGTTAAACTTTATTGTTTTTTCCAAAATTAAGGCAGCAGGCCTATCTGTCACAGGCTATGTCCCCACAGCAACATAGAAATTACATTTTAATAAACTAAACATGCAATTTAAGCCAAGAAAATAGAATGGTTATGCTCACAAAGAGAAGTTGTAAAAAATAAAAAACTTTTTTTCACCGCCAGATTAACACACCTCTGTATTCTAGGTTAACAGTGGATTGGACAAGCCTGTTCTGGATTTAATGCCTGACTTGCTGGCCCTCACAACAATAATTTAGTGATGTTCTGCATGATTGGACAGGTAAAGTTGTACACACAAATGGTTAGAACACCTGTACATAACTGCAAATGAAGGAGCTCATTTGTCAAAGGATCTCAGGCTCCTTCCCACTCTCCTGTGTACTCCTCCCCTTTTTTGGTGCCTAAAGTCCCTAACAAAAAAATGAAATAAATGGCACTAGTAAACTTGCAAAATTTTTGTTACGGTCCAATTTTGATTCCATTTCCTTTCTACCCTCAGTATGCCGACGATGGCACAAATTGCCCAATATTTGGCCAAATATGTGTTTGGCCAAAAACAAATGCACATGTCTAATGATACATATAAGCATTGATGACCTTATTGTTACTAGCAGTTTGTAGTGGTTTTATATGGTGGTTACCTGATTAGGTATTCTGGGATTGAATGTTGTTGAAACCATGATAAATTAGACCCTTAAGAGTCTATAAAATACATATAATCTGAGTATAGTATGACTCCAGTCATTTGAATGTTTTATTTGCTTTGTGTAATTCACAGTTGAGTAAACTTTGTTCTAATGTTTGAAAAATATCTGGGAGCTTCCTTTTGTTCCTTCTGTGTGTAAGCATATTTATAAGATCTCAGCAGTGCCTCCATATAATATGCAAGTATTTTTATAAGAATCTTAGCAGCACTCTCCAAATAATATGTCAGTATACGGCAGGGTTATAACACAATATATTTAATAATTATCCTTTAAACTGAAACCCAAAATATGCATATACTAGACAATAAAATTAATATAAATTCCTGAATTCTTTTTATTAGTTGATATCTATGAACACATTGAAATATATTTGTAGGAATCAGAATATGAATCAATACTATACACATTTAAAAACTATTAAAATATGCTATGTAAAGTTCATAAAAGTTTACCTTTAAAACTATAGCCTTATTCACAATAGAATTTCATTCAATTAACACAATGAGACTAAAATATAAACCACTAAACATTCAGACTGGTACAATGTTAACAGTGCTTAGTTAAACAATAGGACAATATATATATATATATATATATATATATATATATATATATATATATATATATATATATATATATATATATATATATTCAGCTATTTAGATACAATTGATTCTAATACAATTCTAATTAGAATACTAAAAATATATATATTCTTAATGTAAACAGTTACTTTAAATGTCTATTTATTTAAACTGGAACAAATTCTTAGTTACTTATAATTAAAACCAATTCTAAGATATATATATATATATATATATATATATATATATATATATATATATATATATATTCTATATTTTGCACAGATGAATTACTTAGAATACAAGAGACAAACTTAAACTTATACAGGACTATGAACACAGTTAAAATACTGAGTGCTCCTTTAAATCTATTAAATACAAATTGACTATGTTCTTACCAATAACCTTTGTTTCAAATATTAAATATTAGAATAATTATACGTCACCAATTTGAAACAATTCGTAGTTGTCTTTAGATCATCTCATTTGAAGGAAAGTTATCGCATAGATCAAGGTAAGTTTTCAGTTTCTTGCTTAAATGAATGTGTTCCCAAGTATGGCCGCCAGTTATCAATCACTCACCAGTCTAAGCAAGTCACACAAAAACTGTCCCTTGTTTGCATTTAGCCATTCCTTATATCTAATCATTGATGATCTTTTTCATTCACGCCCACGGTGCTTGTCCCTTCCCATTGGATAATTTGGGGAACGCTCCCCCATTGGCTCTGTATGTATTGTCACTATGGAAACGCATCTTTTAACAGTTACACTTTTTTTTTACTGTTATACTGGATTCTGGCCATCGGGGGGCAGTGGACAAACACACAGATTAATTTAACCATTTCTAACATTTATCCCATACAATGATTATTGTAAATATACTCTAATTTGTTGCATTAATAAATTACAATATCAATTATAGATGGGGTAGTATCACATCATTTTTCTGATTATTTTAATATGAAACATCATATATCTTTAATATTATATTAAAGTAATTTATATTGCCAACTATTCAAAATTAATAGCATTTAAAATCCTGATATTGCATTGCATTTCAACAGGAATATAATATATTTCATACAAATACAGCATGTTTCACATTCAGTACACTTCCTCCTGAGTACATGTAGATTTATGGTCATGACCACTTGTTGTCTGTAATAAAAAAAAAAATTGTTAGAAATGTTTAAGCATTCATATGTCTATTTGCAATATTATCAATGTAGTTATTATTCTATACAGCAATTATTTATTTAATATAATATGTCCCAGCTCAATATATATATATATACATATATGGGTTATTTGAATTATTTCAAACATACATGAAAAACTGGCATCATTCATTTTGCAAAATGTATTTATTTTTATTTGTGCCATACAGGGACTGTAAATGCTAATTTGTCTGTTCTCTGCACATGGAAAACTTCACAGGAGATAATTTACACATGGTCATTAAGTTACAGTTCCTTTAATCTTCAAACATCTTCCCAGACGGAGCGGCTACACCTTGGGCAAGAAACCCATATATGGGCATGTATTTTTGAGGCTCCATATGCTAATATTACTTTGAAGTGGTTCACTGATTTTATCTATACAACAATTTAAGATTTTATTCTTTTCTTTGCAGTGACTGAAATGTTATCTTTTAATTAGGATAAATGTGTCTTCACCCAGCCAAAACCATTTGGCATAGTTTTTTTTTTACAGTGAATAGAACTGTTGTTATTCTTATATATAATTAATCCTGTGTAATCACAGAAGTGGGGGAGGATGGAATTTGGTCAGTCAAAACATCCAATGCTTTATGAATGAATGAATCACCTGGCACTGACTAGCTAAATATATAATAACATACATATTAATCTTTACATATACCTTGACATAAATCCCCCTTCCAATTTTAAATAGATGTAGGACACATGTATTTAAATTGGCTTAAAGTCAATTGTATTTGGTGAGGATGTTGGCCGTACACATCATAGACAGTCTTCTATGTAGAGAGTCTGTCATTTTTGAGCCTTCATGTTTATCAGCTAGGCATCTTTAAACTACAGTATGTCTTTAGTGTATTTGGAGATATAACACTTCATTCTTCCTCTAAGACTTGTAGTTGGGACCTAGGATGGCACGCTCGCAGCTAATTGATATGGACCCATTTATCTATGAAACTTTCATTCTTGGGATCCTTATTTTATAGGCCACTGGAGATATTTTGTTAATGACAAAAGGACCTTTCCATGATGGAAGAAATGTCTTCTCCCTAACCTGATCTCTTCGAAAGTTATAAAGATAAACTTTATCATTTATTTCATATTCCTTTTTGGATGTTTTGAGATCATAATAGGTTTTAGTGGCAGTCGCAGCTTTCTCTAAATTTCTTTGAGCAAATGCAAAGGCATATTGCAGATGCTTTCTTAGGTTCTCCACATATTGATGTGTATTGGCAGCGTTTATCAAGTTTTGGTCTGATGTATGGTACAGCAGATGCTGAGGTAGAACCTTTCTTCTACCAGTCATCAGTTCAAAAGGTGACATATTGGTATCACTACTTGGAGTTGCTCTTAATGCCATTAAGACTAGAGGTAGTTTTACATCCCAGTCTTTACCCATTTCACTCACAAACTTTTTGAGGAGTTTCACAATGGACTGGTTGTAATGCTCTTCACCACCACTTGAGGCAGCTCTATAAGCAATATGGAGCTTTCTTTTTACCCCTAGTATTTTCCACATTTTGGTCATCACTTCGCTAGTGAAGTGGGTTCGACAATCTGACTCAATTCTTTGGGGCAAACCAAATCTGGAAAACACATGGTTGATGAGCAATGCTGCACATGTTTCAGCACTATTGTTAGGCGCACTGATGCACTCTACCCATTTAGTGAACAGGCATGTCACGGTTAACATGTATTTGTTACCTCTTGATGACCTTGTTACTGGACCAATAAAATCAATTTGTATATCTGACCATGGCATTACCATCCCCCTTTTCTGCAATGGCGCTCTATGCATTGGCGCAGTGGGTTGGAAGTGTGGACAGATTAGACACTCTTGACAGTAGGTTTGAACATCTTTCAGCATGTGTGGCCAAAATGCATAGTCACGCAATATTTCATACATGAGTTTGGCACCACGATGACCAGATGTGGGAGCATCATGGGCATGTTGAAGCATTAGACCTCTGAACTTGGTGGGTACTACCCATTGTTGGATGTCAGTTTTGGAGGTTCTAATTAACAAACCATCCTGTAACTTGAATTGTGTTCTGGATTTCATTAAGATTCTAAGATCTTCTTTGCCAATACAATCATCTTTTGAGATGGGGTGGCTTTCAGGATCTTCTATGTGTTTATAGAATATGCCTACAATGGGGTCTTCTTTTCGACTAGTGATCAGGTCCTCACTAGGAGAATCCTGACTCCATTGTACCAGGTTAGGCTCACTCTGTTGTTTAGCCTTGTTTCTGGTAATGGCTTCTACTTGAATTGCACCCATTAAGTGGTCAATATTAAGGAGTTCTCCAGTTATGGCTCCTTGTTTGGCTAATGAATCCGCAAGATCATTTCCTTCCTTATCTGGACCTAGAACCCTGGAATGACCCTTGGTCTTCTTCCAGTGTATGGTTAAATCATTGGATACCACCAGATTATCAATCTTGCAGAACAACTTGCCATGCTTGACTGGTTTGTTATTGCTTTTCTGCATGCCATTTCATTTCCAAGTTGGCAGGTATTCAACAAAACTGTCACGCACATAATTTGAGTCAGTTATGATCACAAATTCATGAATACCATGTTCAATAGCCATCTCAATGGTTTTTAGAACAGCAGTGAGCTCTGCAACTTGACTGCATCTTGGTCCAATGTTGAAACCTATAGATATATTTGGGAATCTATTTGCCTAAGTTATACCAATGCCAGCGACTAGTCTGAGCTCATTATCAATAGTGGCATGGTAAGAACAACCATCAACATATACCCAAGGTAATGTTTGACAATGGTCCTCATTGTACATTTTATATGGGGAAAGCAATTGTTCCTCCAGGAAATCATCTTCTGATAATTCTTAACCAGGATCTCTAGCAGTACAGTCGTGGAGCTCAGCAAACCCCTGTGCGACTGGATTCTTTTTATTCTGCTTGTAGCGAATTTCTAAAGACCAGCTTTGTAAGGAAAGAGTCCACACTGTTATGCGGCTATTAGACAAATTCCCATCTCTTATTCCCTCACTTAGCAAATTTAACAAAGGCTGGTGGGCCGTTTCTACAATAATTTTCTCTCCCTGTATATAGCTGCGGAAATTTTGTAGAGCCCATACTGTCGATAAGGGGGCTTTTTCTAAAGCTCTGCGATGTGTTTTTCAAAGTCTGTGCTTTTGATTAAAACATCATCAACATAAGATAAGTTCCCCCTTTCCAGTGCATAAGGCATAGCCTTATGCATGAATACAGCAAATTCGTGTCCAAAATTTATGTATCCAAAAGGAAGACTCTGAAATGCATACTGGACCTTTTGGAATGAGAATGCCAGCATATACTGGTCTTCTTCATGTACCTTTATGGTCCAATATCCCTGTGCACAATCAATGGCAGTGAATATTTTGGATCCATGCATCTGTGCTAGGCATTGGTCAATGTATGGTACAGGCCAGCCAGACATGTACACTCGTTTGTTTAGCTGTCTTAAATCAGCACACAAACGCCATTGTCCATTGGGCTTAAGAACACCTAGAATAGGATTGTTGTAAGAGAGGTGCACCTGTCAGATAATACCTATTTCTTCCAAGTTCCTTATGATTTCTGCAAGAGAATCATATGAGGCTGAAGGAAGTCTGTATTGTTTAACAAAGACAGGTGGTGCATTGGGATCTGTTTGTATTCTTGCAATGTGCAAGTCTGTAGTACCACAGTCATAAGAATCCCTAGCAAAAATATCCTTGTACTCCATCAGGAGTTCTCGCAGCAGTTGGCGTTCATCATCACTGGTACAGCCATTAGCTAAGGATATTTGCTCTTCGACTATTTGCTAAAATCCTGGAAAGATTTCAGGCTGTCCTATTTCATAGGCTTCTTCCAATCTAGAGGTGAGATCCCCTTGATTATAGTTTACATTGCCCCCATGACTCTGGGTATTGGGGTAATCTTGCTGTTTGATCGGCTGATCAAATACTAGAGAGGCTTCTTCAATTTTTCAGATGCCTTCCTCTGAGCTGAAGGGATAAATAGACTGAATAGTAAATAGACCCTCTGGCATAGATGCAAAGGATTGTTCTATTAATTGTTCTTCAGTTAAGTGTCCTTCAGGTATTAGCCCAATTAAATTATTCTGGAATCCAAAAGTGTAATAACTTGATTCCAGCACATATCCTATGGTAATCCCCTTGGATAAGTTTATATCCTGTGGGGTCATGTTATGTACAATAACATGTATTGGAATGGTTCCAATATTTATCATAGGAGTACAGGTCATTGTGACACCCAGATTTTGTATTCTATGGGAGAGGCAAATTAGTGTTTCAGAAGTTTTTCATTTCTGACCTCTCTTTACCTGTAAGGGTAAAAGAAATTTATCAGCCCCGGCATGAATTATAACATCGCTAGACACATGCATATTCACAGCATATGGCAATTTCTGGTTTGATTTCAGGGCTGCATTTTCATCCTGAAATACTTCAGGGTCCCCCCTTGACCTGCTCCAGAGGCAAGAGTTAATCAAATCTATTTGTATGGCATATCTATGTAAGATATCATTGCTAATGTATATTTGATTATGGGGAGTATTTAAAACTAAAACAGGTGCTTCACTGACTTATTACCTATAGATACAGATAATAAGCACTTAGCTGTGATCTTATAGCTTTCAAACCTGTTATCCAGGCCGTGGACACCGTGGTCTTGGGGAGAAAGATATTTATTCACTTTAGGTTCAGCTATCTGCGCTAATAAGCCTTCGCTTATATAGCTAGCTTCCTGTTTTAAGCTCAATTTGGCATATTTGGTTTTCCCAAGGTCATGCACTTGTATAGGGATAAATAGATCCTCTTTAACTCTCTCAATCCCTGCAAGGTATTGAGCGTGCCCCCCCCTTAGGGATTTTATGATCCCCCTTGTGGAGAGATATGGTTAATACATCGCCGTCTAAGGAAATATTTGCTATCTTCCCAGGAGAAATTTTAAAAGTATTGTCATCACAGCTAAATCGTCCGTTTCCGGTCTGTGGGGAGAGAATATGAATAGTACCGTTTTTGACACTTATCATTACATTTTGTATATCTCTTCCCTCCCTTTCAGGTAATACTGCAGTATTTATGACTGTGCCTGTGGTCCACTGCTGACCACTGGCTGTACCCCTAAAAAAGTATTGTTCGGTTGCTGAGCCGTAAAAGGTTGACTCATATTAGTGAATTGTTCGCTCAACTAATTTAACTGGGTATAAAGCATATCTACCTGATCGTATAATTTACCTCTACCCCTGGGCCTATCTCTTGATGCCCCATAATAATGATTCCTGGACCATTGGTTCCCCTCAGAATCAGGGCCTTTATTTCTATCCTGGCGTGGTTGCCCCTGGGGTTCAGCTTTTGGATTTTGGGGAGCATTATTTACTTGGGGTGTCTGGTTACCCTGAGAATATCTTCGCCATCTATTGTATCTACCCTTGTGTGGATACCAATTATTTAGGGGGTATTCTCTTTGGGAGTAATTATTTACCTGAGCATGTCCCCCACTTTGGTTATAGTCTCTCTGCGCTTCAGCCCATGTTGGGGGAGGGGTAGAGTTAAACCTCTGTGGAGATGGCCTGTTTCCTTTGACCACCTCTGCATAGATTTTCATTTTAGACTCCAAATTTAGGGGGCTAGGTGACACCCTAGTTTCTGCCACAATTTTGGGTTTTGATTCCCTTTTAACCCCCTGTTCACCGGACTGCTGAATAGAGTATAACTTTGTACTCTCTTTGATCAGCCATTCCAATGAGCAGTTCTCATCAAAATCTCTAGCTAAATTAATTTTGATGGGTGTGGGCAGTGCTTCAAAGAATAAATTTACAAATTCTGAGCATTCAAATATGGGATTATCTTCAGCCATACTATACGCATTATTCAGTACGGAAAGGAAGTCTATGGGGCTCTGATTTGCACTACATTTTAAACCATATACAGCTATTTTTGCTGCAGTTTTAGTGCGATGTTGCCCGAATTCCTTTCTGCACTGTCATTTTATTTCACTCCAGGAATGAATATTCATATCCTTTAATGAAGCAAAGAATTTGTGATGTTTACCTTCAAATACCCAGGGCAGAAATTTAATTTTTAATTGCTCACTTGTAACATTCATTATAGATAAAGCATTTTCAAAAGCCTCTAAGTGATCAATTACAGAGTTTGTTCCCTTGCTGGAGAATATAGGTACTGCACCCTTTAGGAAAGTAATTATTTTATGGGAGTCATATACCTTATTATACTTATTTTGGGATTCTCTAGGAGCCTTATTTTTGGGGTTGGAGTGTTCCCTATTTTCACTATGGGGAGACCCCCTACGTATATTATTGTTACGTGGGCTATTTGGGTATCTAGCTCTGCCCTCTGACTCTCTATTAAAGTTTCCCTCCCCCTCATCAGCTGAGTTACAGCAGCTCCCTAAATTTACATCATGTGGTGACTGTCTATTTGGGAAATCTATTTCTGACCCAACAGGGGTCCTTTGTCTACATTCTTCCATATATTTCTGCATTTCGTCCCTGACACATTCTCTAATGGAGTTAGAATTATCTGCATTATTCTCACTGTTAATATAGGGGTTTTCATTATGGCGATATGACCTTTTTAAATCATTTAATTCTTTCTGGCTTTGCGCAAGCTGTTTATTTAACTCTTGTATCTTTGCTAGTAAATCGAAGTTATGCTTATCTAAGGTGGTTAGGTCTTTGGCAAACTCATCAATTTTATTTTTTTCTATTTTTAAATTCTCTTCACATCTGCGTGAGGAGCGAATACAACTTTCTAGCTCCTGTATTTGCAATTCTTTCTCTATGAGATATAGCGACATTTCTTCAATAATGCATATCACAAGGGGCCAAGATTTTAGTATTAGTTCTTCTCGCTTTTTGAGAACCTTGCATTGATTAATCATTAATAATTCTTGGAATAATTCACTTTTTTCATTCCACCTATTATCATCAATGGCAGTATTTTTAGCCTTAATTTCAAGCATATTCATGTACTCATTGAATTCACCCGCACTATTAAACCTCTCTTTAATGTGGCCTATAATGTCCCTCTTAAGGACCTGACCTCGAGTAAAGGGTATTGTTATGGCACAATATTCAACGTTATGTACAGAATTAAATGAATCACTCCTGGCTACAGACATTATTATATTGGCTTAGTATTTAGTTAAATTAAAACGCTAATACAATTTTTATCAATAAAAAGAGAGAAAAAAAATTATATTTTCAATTTTTTTTATTAATTTTGAAATATGAAAAATTTATATTTTTATGAATTTTGAAATATGAAAAATTAAAATTTTTGATTAATTTTGAAATATTAAAAATTAATATTTTTATTAATTTTTCAAAAAATAATCTTTAATAATATTTCAAGATATTAATATTAATCTTGAAATACAAAAATCAATATTTCAATTTTAAAAAAAAAACTATATTTTCAAAATATTAATTTCAAAATATGATTTTTTTTTCTCTTTTTTTATAATAATTTCTATTTACTACAAATATATTATATCAATATGATAAATATTAATAATATCTCATGCAAAGTGCCTCCATATAATATGTAAGTATATTTATAAGATCTTAGCAGTTCTCTCCAAATAATATGTCAGTATACGGCAGGGTTATAACACAATATATTTAATAATTATCATTTAAACTGAAACCTAAAATATGCATATACTAGACAATAAAATTAATATAAATTCACGAATTCTTTTTATTAGTTGATATCTATGAACACATTGAAATATATTTGTAGGAATCAGAATATGAATCAATATAATACACGTTTCAAAACTATTAAAATATGCTATATAAAGTTCATAAAAGTTTACCTTTAAAACTAGCCTTATTCACAATAGAATTTCATTCAATTAACACAATGAGACTAAAATATAAACCACTAAAGATTCAGACTGGTAAAATTTTAACAGTGCTTAGTTAAACAATAGGACAATATATATATATATTCCGCTATTTAGCTACAATTGATTCTAATACAATTCTAATTAGAATACTAAAAATACATATATTCTTAATGTAAACAGTTACTTTAAATGTCTATTTATTTAAACTGGAACAAATTCTTAGTTACTTATAATAAAAACCAATTCTAAGATATATATATATATATATATATATATATATTCTATATTTTGCACAGATGAATTACTTAGCATACAAGAGACAAACTTAACCTTATACAGGACTATGAACACAGTTAAAATACTGAGTGCTCCTTTAAATCTATTAAATACAAATTGACTATGTTCTTACCAATAACCTTTGTTTCAAATATTAAAAATTAGAATAATTATACTTCCCCAATTTGAAACACTTCGTAGTTGTCTTTAGATCATCTCATTTGAAGGAAAGTTATCGCATAGATCAAGGTAGGTTTTAAGTTTCTTGCTTAAATGAATGTGTTCCCAAGTATGGCTGCCAGTTATCAATCACTCACCAGTCTAAGCAAGTCACACAAAAACTGTCCCTTGTTTGCATTTAGCCATTCCTTATATCTAATCATTGATGATCTTTTTCGTTCATGCCCATGGTGCTTGTCCCTTCCCATTGGATACTTTGGGGAACGCTCCCCCATTGGCTCTGTATTTATTGTCACTATGGAAACGCATCTTTTAACAGTTACACATTTTTTTTACTGTTATACTGGATTCTGGCCATCGGGGGGCAGCGGACAAACACACAGATTCATTTAACCATTTCTAACATTTATCCCATACAATGATTATTTTAAATATACTCTAATTTGTTGCATTGTTAAATTACAATATCAATAATAGATGGGGTAGTATCATATCATTTTTCTGATTATTTTAATATGAAACATCATATATATTTAATATTATATTATATTAAAGTAATTTATATTGCTAAGTATTCAAAATTAATAGCATTTAAAATCCTGATATTGCATTGCATTTCAACAGGAATATAATATATTTCATACAAATACAGCATGTTTCACATTCAGTACATTTCCTCCTGAGTATATGTAGATTTATGCTCGTATTGTTAAAAGGTATCAGTCAGGAGAAGGGTAAAAAAGAATTTCCAAGGCATTAGATATACCATGGAACACAGTGAAGACAGTCATCATCAAGTGGAGAAAATATGGTGCAACAGTGACATTACCAAGAACTGGACGTCCCTCCAAAATTGATGAAAAGACGAGAAGAAAACTGGTCTGGGAGGCTGCCAAGAGGCCTACAGCACCATTAAAGGAGCTGCAGGAATATCTGGCAAGTACTGGCTGTGTAGTACATGTGACAACAATCGCCCGTATTCTTCATATGTCTGGACTATGGGGTAGAGTGACAAGATGGAAGCCTTTTCTTACGAAAAAAAACATCCAAGCCCGGCTAAATTTTGCAAAAACACATCTGAAGTTTCCCAAAAGCATGTTGCAAAAGGTGTTTTGGTCTGATGAAACCACAGTTGAACTTTTTGGCCATAATTCCAAAAGATATGTTTGGCGCAAAAACAACACTGCACATCACCAAAAGAACACCATACCCACAGTGAAGCATGGTGGTGACAGCATCATGCTTTGGGGCTGTTTTTCTTCAGCTGAAACTGGGGTCTTAGTCAAGGTAGAGGGAATTATGAACAGTTCCAAATAGCAGTCAATACTGGCACAAAACCTTCAGGCTTCTGCTAGAAAGCTGAACATGAAGAGGAACTTCATCTTTCAGTATGACATCGACCCAAAGCATACATCCAAATCAACAAAGGAATGGCTTCACCAGAAGAAGATTAAAGTTTTGGAATAGCCCAGCCAGAGCCCAGACCTGAATCCAATTGAAAATCTGTGGGGTTATCTGAAGAGGGCTGTGCCCAGGAGATGCCCTCGCATTCTGACAGATTTAGAGTGTTTTTGCAAAGAAGAGTAGGCAAATCTTGCCAAGTCAAGATGTGCCATGCTGAAAAACTCATACCCAAAAAGACTGAGTGCTGTAATAAAATCAAAAGGTGCTTCAATAAAGTATTAGTTTAAGGGTGTGCACACTTATGCAACCATATTTTATTTTTTTATTTTTATTTCCCTTTACCTAAAAGATTTCAGTTTATTTTTCAATTGAGTTGTACAGTTTATAGGTCACATTAAAGGTAGAAAAAGTTCTGAAATGATTTATCTTTGTCTCATTTTTTTTACATCACAGAAACCTGACATTTTAACAGGGGTGTATAGACTTTTTATATCCACTGTATGTGTATATATATATATTATTATAAGCGCCAACAGATTCCGCAGCTCTGATATATATACTATATATATATATATATATATATATATATATATATATATATATATATATATATATACAGTGTATATATACACACACATATTTATATATATATATATATATATGTATATATATATATATATATATATATATATATATCTACAGGAGTGGAAAACATCACTACAGTTTACTAGTCAGGGGAAAAAGTTACTAGACCATTCAATGTTAAAGAAGAAGAAAGCAACATTTTTTTTTTTGTCCAAAGCAGTTTATTATTTATCTCAGACTAATACATACAGTATATACTGTATATACAATATATATATATATATATAAGCAAATGATAGGCTTCTAAATCTTGTGTATCCTATTAGTTTTTTTCATAACCCAGACATTCCAGATGGCACAATTAAAACAATTGCAGTTACAGCAGATGCACCATTAGGAATCCCTACTAAGTAATTATTAGTGAAACAACTGGTGGAGATTTTTCTTCACTAGATAATGTATTAACCAGTGAAAATTTTTTTTTAAATAAATGGATATTTGATGAGTAACCTTAAAGAACCCGGAGCACCAATTCATTCAAAAATAATTTGTGCTTTAAAATAGGTTACATTTAGACCAATATGAAATTCCTGCTACTATACAACACTGGTTTTCAAACCTGTCCTCAGACCTCCCGAACAGGCCACATTTTGAGTATATCTGAACTAGATCACAGGTGAAACAATCAGCTGAAATTGTTATTTTACCTGCTCTCAGCCACTGAAAATCTGGCCTGTTAGGGAGGCCGGAGGAAAGGTTTGAAAACCAGTGCTGTACAACTAATGAACAGGAATGAATTACAATGTACCAGTAGAAGGACAACCCCCAGAGCTCTATTAGTAGACAGAGACTCTCCCTACAAATATATATATTTGTATAAAGCATACATATAATTCATTTTAAATACATATTTTATTGTACCTTTAAAAATGATTAAAAGTAATGAAAAGTATGGCCTAAATTCTATGCAGGTGTCTATAAAGAAGCAACTGCCTGCTTTTTTCAATGGCTGCAGGACGTTGTATAAGGTAGGACGCTCCATGCTATCCTAATAGCGTTAAAGGGATATAAAACCCAAAAATTTTCTTTCATGATTCAGATAGAACCTACAATTTTAAACAACTTCCCAATTTACTTCCCAATTTACTTCTATTATCAAATTGTCTTTGTGTTCTTGCTATCCTTTTTTGAAAAGCAGGGAGTTAAGATTAGTAGTGTGCAGCTGTAAATTCAAAACTTTTCAAAAATGTTATTCTTTATCTGAATGATGAAAGAAAAAGTTTAGGTTTCATGTCCCTTTAAATCCCAGCGCTGTTAGGATGGATTGAATAAAGGGGTTCAGTTTTCTCTCTTTCTCTTCTCTTTCTAAGCCATTGCAAACCTTACAATTCTATTAGAAAGCCTGATTGAATTAAAGGGGTGTTAAACAGTAAATACCTGGTAGACATAATGATGCATTTAAAGCAAAGATTAATAGGGACATGATACCAAAATGTTGAATCACTTGAAACATGTTAGAGTGGATTGTTTTAAAGAGGGCTTTGTGGCATTTTATGGATTTTTTTACATTTTTATTTTCCAATTTACTTCTCTTATCAAATGTGCTTCATTCTCTTGGTATCATGTTCTCTTAAAATAATCATGATACAATTAATACAATTAAATATGTAAATTAGAGGAACACATACTAGAGATGGACTATAAAAGAGAGGTGATGAGAGCCTCTAGAACATAATTTCATAAGTTCATCCAATATGATATTGTCGGCTGTTGTCAATATATTTTACCCATGCGCAAAACCAGTGTTCAATTTGTCTTGGGATGATTGCTAAGCTGCATAGGCCAGTTTGGCATTTAATTATTTCCCTTTAGCTGTTAAATAAGTGAATAAATGGTCCTGAAAATCTGTGAAAAAAATCAAGAAACTGGAAACAGGACTGCCCATGTTCTATATAGGGACTTCTTCAGTCATCTGATACTGAGTTTTCACACTGAAAAACAATGGAAAATTACTGATTGTGACCAGATCATTTTTAAAAGAGCTTATTGAACACTGGATTATGATCAACCCCTGAATTTTAAATGGCTCAGCCATGAAATATTTATATTCCTGGGGCGCGATCAGATATACGGCGCAGGTTTCGGCGCAAGCGTGGAAACCTGCGCCACCCGTAGTTTGACTTCACACATCGAGCTATCACATATACGGTGCCGACAGTTGCTAAAGTGCCGTAAGTCAGACAAACTAGCGATGTCCAGAAATAAGCGTAAGTACAAATTTCTGGAGTCGCCAGTGACTTACGGCACTTTAGAAACTGCCGCCGCCTAAAAAAACTAACTAAAGTATAAAATATCCGTAACTGTCTAACAAGCCTCCCAAAAATATCCCGACATGTATACCCCTCTATCCACAATCCCCCCGCTCACTTCTAACAATCAATGTATGAACCCCTAAACCGCCGCTCCCGAACCCCGCCGCCACCTATATGATATGTATTACCCCCTAATCTGAACCCCCTACACCGCCGCCACCTATATTAACTATATTACCCCCTAATCTGACCCCCCTACACCGCCGCCACCTATATTATATGTATTACCCCCTAATCTGAACCCCCTACACCGCCGCCACCTATATTAACTATATTAACCCCTAATCTGAGCCCCCTACACCGCCGCCACCTATATTAACTATATTACCCCCTAAACCTAAGTCTAACCCTAACACCCCCTAACGTAATTATTATTTAAATAAATCTAAATATTATTAATATTATTAACTAAATTATTCCTATTTAAAACTTAATACTTACCTATAAAATAAACCCTAAGATAGCTACAATATAATTAATAATTACATTGTAGCTATTTAAGGGTTTATCTTTATTTTACAGGTAACTTTGTATTTATTTTAACTAGGTACAATAGCTATTAAATAGTTAATAACTATTTAATAGCTACCTAGTTATTATAATTTCAAAATTACCTGTAAAATAAATCCTAACCTAAGTTACCATTACACCTAACACTACACTATCATTACATTAATTAAATAAACTACAATTATCTAAACTAAAATACAATTAAATACACTAAACTATATTACAAAAAAAAACAAACACTAAATTACAAAAAATAAAAAATATATTACAAAAATTTTAAGCTAATTACACCTAATCTAAGCCCCCTAATAAAATAAAAAAGCCCCCCAAAATAATAAAATTTCCCTACCCTAAACTAAATTACAAAAGTAATCAGCTCTATTACCAGCCCTTAAAAGGGCCTTTTGCGGGGCATTGCCCCAAAGTAATCAGCTCTATTACCTGAAAAAAAAATAACAACCCCCTCATTACAACCCACTACACACACACCCCTACTCTAAAACCCACCCAATCCCCCCTTAAAAAAACCTAAGTCTAACACCCAAGTGCTCCTTACCTGTCCTGAAGACCGGCGGAGAAGGTCCTGTTACAGGCGGTGAAGGTCCTGTTACAGGCGGTGAAGCCTTCTTCCAAGCGGCGACCTCTTCTTCTTCCGGGAACCAGCCGGTGCGGAGCGGAGGAGTTGAAGACCGATGACCGCGGAGCTGAAGACCGTCCACTCTGGAACTGAAGACCGGTGATGCTGGAACTGAAGATCGGCGGCGCTGGAACTGAAGAACGCGGAGCCATGGAGCATGGAGGATCCTCTTCATACGATCTCAGCCGTACACTGAATAAGAATTCAAGTTACGCAATTAAAAATGGCGTCCTTTGAATTCCTATTGGCTGATTTGAGCCTTCAAATTCAAATCAGCCAATCGGATGAGAGCTACTGTAATTCTATTGGCTGATTTGAATAGCCAATAGAATAAGAGCTACTGACATTTTATTGGCTGATTTGATTGCGTACCTTGAATTCCTATTCAGTGTACGGTGGAGATCGTATGAAGAGGATCCTCCACGCTCCATGGCTCCGTGGTCTTCAGTTCCAGCGTCGCCGATCTTCAGTTCCAGCATCGCCAGTCTTCAGTTCCAGAGTGGACGGTCTTCAGCTCCGCGGTCATCGGTCTTCAACTCCTCCGCTCTGTGCCAGCTGGTTCCTGGAAGAAGAAGAGGTCGCCGCTTGGAAGAAGACTTCACCGCCTGGAACAGGGCCTTCTCCGTCGGTTTTCAGGACAGGTAAGGAGCACTTGGGTGTTAGACTTAGGTTTTTTTAAGGGGGGATCAGGTGGGTTTTAGAGTAGGGGTGTGTGGGTGGTGGGTTGTAATGGGGGGTGTTCTTTTTTTTACAGGTAAAAGAGCTGAATACTTTGGGGCAATGCCCCGCAAAAGGCCCTTTTAAGGGCTGGTAATAGAGCTGATTACTTTTATAATTTAGTTTAGGGTAGGGAAATTTTATTATTTTGGGGGGCCTTAGATTAGGTGTAATTAGCTTAAAATTCTTGTAATATTTTTTGTAATTTAGTGTTTGTTTGTTTTTGTAATATAGTTTAGTTTATTTAATTGTTTTTAGTTTAGATAATTGTAGTTTATTTAATTAATTTATTGATAGTGTAGTGTTAGGTGTAATAGTAACTTAGGTTAGGATTTATTTTACAGGTAATTTTGTAATTATTTTAACTAGGCAGCTATTAAATAGTTATTAACTATTTAATAGCTATTGTACCTAGTTAAAAAAATACAAAGTTACCTATAAAATAAATATAAACCCTAAAATAGCTACAATGTAATTATTAATTATATTGTAGCTATCTTAGGGTTTATTTTATAGGTAAGTATTTAGTTTTAAATAGGAATAATTTAGTTAATAATATTAATATTATTTAGATTTATTTAAATAATAATTACGTTAGGGGGTGTTATGGTTAGACTTAGGTTTAGGGGGTAATATAGTTAATATAGGTGGCGGCGGTGTAGGGGGATCAGATTAGGGGTTAATACAGTTAATATAGGTGGCGGAGGTGTAGGGGGGTCAGATTAGGGGTTAATACATTCAATATAGGTGGCGGTGGTATTGGGGGGTCAGATTAGGGGTTAATATAGTTAATATAGGTGGCGGCGGTGTAGGGGGCTCAGATTAGGGGTTAATATAGTTAATATAGGTGACGGTGGTGTAGGGGGCTCAGATTAGGGGTTAATATAGTTAATATAGGTGGCGGAGGTGTAGTGGGCTCAGATTAGGGGGTAATACATATAATATAGGTGGCGGCGGGGTCCTGGAGTGGCGGTTTAGGGGTTAAACACTTTATTAGGGATTGCGGTGGGGGATTGCGGTTGACAGGTAGATAGACATTGCGCATGCGTTAGGTGTTAGGTTTTATTTTGCAGACAGTTTAGGGAGTTACGGGGCTCCAATACTCAGCGTAAGGGTTACTACGCCTGCATTTTGTGGCGAGGTGAAAATGGAGTAAGATTTCTCCATTTTCGCCACGTAA
Source organism: Bombina bombina (assembly GCF_027579735.1). Lineage (NCBI taxonomy): Eukaryota > Metazoa > Chordata > Amphibia > Anura > Bombinatoridae > Bombina > Bombina bombina. The sequence continues at coordinate 823,479,353 of NC_069503.1, read as the reverse complement.
GTCCTTACGCTGTATATTGGATACCAAACTGCACGGGTTTGGTATACCAGTCTATGGGCCAAAAAACTACGGCCGAAGGGTGAAATATACGAGCTTAACTTCTATGTTACGCCATATATAGGATACCAAACCAGCGCAAAATTTTGCGGCGCTGGCTTTTGCGGGCGACGCTGCATATCGGATCGGGCCCCTGGTGCTAAAAAAAATATTGGAAGCAACATATTAACAGGTGTAACTTTTAAGTCAGTCTAAAAGCCTAAACATCAGCCTTATTAAAAAACAGTTGCAAATAATTGTGACCTTCAAAGCTGCCAAAAACTCCCTTTTAACTGTGGCTTCTCAAACCATTATTGCAAGCTGCTGTCCTTGAAGCAATGAACAGAAGAAGTGAAAAATGATATTTGTGAGCTCAACATCAAACTCTGTAATGCTAATCTTTTATTAAAAATAATTATATTTTAATAAAATTAAATAATTGTGTAATAACAATTATCCATGTTGGTGATCATGTAATGTATGCAGCTAGCTATGGGCACCGTTACATAATGGCAGTAAAGTTTTTAATGTGGAAAAAAAACTATATTTATCTAACATTTATCTTTTTATATTGGTTTTCTATGGACTCTAGCAACATTTAATGACTGATTTGGTGCTGCCATGGTAACACCTCCAGCCTCTACTTGTGTTAATAATTCCAGTTCCTTTGAGATCCCTTTTGTGTGCAGTGGATGAGCCCCAGTATCATTAATGTAATTTAAAATCTCCAGTTCTTACGTAATATGTTTTGTTAAAAGGATTTAATAAAAATGAGCCATTTTTTTCTTTCTGCTAATGTAATGCAGTACAATATTTAAAAAAAAACAAAAAAACAAATTCAAATTATAGTTGACATTAGGGGCAGATAATTATAATGTAAAATGTTTTGCTATTCCCTTGAAAGCTATTGCAAAGCTTTGCACTCAATGGGTTTTTATGAATGAAAATTATAATGATTATTAGGACATTTAATTAAAGTTCAGACAAAACATAGCTGTAAAAATACATTTTAAAATTATTTTTCAGACTACATGCTTTATGGTTCATATTAAAATACACCAAATTGGGGGGCGGAGCCAGCTACCACAGAGTGAGGACGTGTATCTACAGAGCTCCTAGAGTTTTGCTAATAAGTACCTTTTTTTTAGTGTTTTAGGAACCCCTAAATTTCCTCTCATTTGACTTTTAAGATGGGGGAACCTGCTGTATGCCTTATAGCTATGCTGAAAGACCTGTCTGACAAAGCCGACTATTATTTCAGCAACCTGAGTTCGACCCTGCTGGACTCACACAGCCAAGATGGCGCTGCCTGCCTATCTAACTATGATACCCACATGGTTGTTCGAACAGAGGACTCCCTACTAGCTCAACGCTCATCTAAGACACTCCAGGAAAAACTTCCCAGGCAGGACGCTACTACTAATATTTTGCCTGACAGCCCAAGCAATGACTGGATGCAGCCATATTCAGCGGAACCAGCCCATGCAGGAGATGTTGCAGTGAGTTCAGTGAAACTATTACAGCTCATGGGTACGCAGCGCACGCTGCTCTCTCTGCCTGCACATCCAGGATTGCTAATACCATCTAACATGTTCTGGACGCCAGACAATGCTGAAAATCAAGGTTTGCGACCAGAGGGGACTTCTCACTCACCCCTCGAGTGGGCCGGATTTCATGGTTTAGCTCTACTGAAGAGTGGAACTTTTGGTGGATATACCTACTTGTCTCCCCAGCGAGAGGTCATCACACCGCTCCTGGAGATCAGCCGCGATCGCACAGAGAGGCCCATCTGCAGAGCTCTGGCACCCCGGTTCTACACAGAGAGGAGTTTGCGGTCCGCAGACGCAGAATCAAGTCGGACAGAACCTAATGTCCTCATACACCGGTCCCTCCTTGAACACTTGTCTGGACGTGAGCAGCTCTTAAGGAGAGGAGTAGGTTAACTGCAGAGACCCCGGCATATCTGCCATTCATCTCACTAAGATGAATCTTACTGAGGATTACTTTTAACACTTACACGCCATTTTCCTACTTACTCTATAAGTAAACAATGCTGGGCATTAGTTTGGAAACTGTGTGTTTGATAGTTATATGATTTTATTGTTCATTGTTTTGCTTAATGTCTCGTATCAATATATATGTTTTTCATCTGAATATCTTACTGTAAGTTATATTGCATTTTAGTTGCTCCTTCCAATAGAAGACTTAATTTAATTTTTCACGTATCCTTCCCACATATCCCTAGCAATCCACTTTCAGGACATTATGTAACTTTGATATATCATGCGCTGTATGAGATGTGGACGTACTTCATTTTCTAATACTGTTTGTTCTTTTAACATCTGTTTTGATTCATACAAGTAAGCAGTTTAGTTAGATGCTAGTCTTGTATACTGTATTATTTAGGGAAGTATGGTGTTATATTCCTTGTTTCACGAGGTTTAGCTTAATACCTGATTTTTTCCCCATACTTTGCATGTCACTAGTAATTTAACTAGGTTTGCACATGTGCTATCATGTGCTTAATATATATGGTTACTCTATTTTTTTTAACTAAGCTTATCCTTTTCTCAAATGTTCCTTGTTGTACTCTACGATCCCTTGGTTTCCTAGACTGAGTTAGTTTCTTTAAAAGACCGAGTGGGGTATTGGTATTTTGCTGGGAGTCATGTTACTTAGCAAACTTTACTTTCATTAATGACGATATGATTAACATGTCTGATGTGGTGTTTTATTATATCCACATGGTCTTAATTTAACTTTGTTCTCATATCACCCCTTGTTTGAAGTGTTTATAATGCTTATAATATTAGCTAGTCACTGTTAACTTATAAGTTCTACTCAAGTATTTTCATATTTAGAGAATTGAACGTTCCTGATCCCTGCTCTGTTATCCTTTGTCTGGCTAGCTGAAGGTATTACTTACTCTGCTGCCACTGTTAAGGTATAGAGGGCTCAGAAGTGTCAAGCAGCTGCTATACTATACTATAGTATAGTTTTATTCAATGGTTGTGTGTGTTAGTTTTGCATAATTATAGAAGCTAATGATATATGTTTATAACAAAGCTCTGTCTCCCTGTCTCAGCATAAAGGACACCTATATAATATGTTCCTATAAGACTAATTAAGCCCTTAGTTGTGATTATAGGTAATATTTAACTTAGTCAATTTTTGGACATAGCTCAATGTTTACTGATTCAGAATTGGTCTACTTATTCTTAAAAATATCCTATATTTTAAACCTTACAATATGCCAGTAACTTTAAACCTAAAATTTCATGCTGTTATACACCAGGGTTATGTCATGTGTCTTTTTCTCTACCTCCAACAGCATGATTTTTAATCTCACTCTTGGATATTGTAGACATTGCTGGGCCGTGTTCACTGGGAAGGCACGGCTCAGCATAATATTTGAATTAATGAGCTTGGTCTGTGACATATATATAATACTTAATAGTATACATGGTGATAGAGAACTCAGCTTGTTCGTTTCCAGACGAAAAATACACTACTTAGATGTTTCTGAATAATATCGTTATAAATCTGTTTAATAGAGTACTTACAAGCTATAAACCCTTAGTACATTTACCAAATTCACATGCTATCTGGCTCCGCCCTCCTTCCCCCTCCCTCCCCCCTCCTATTATATATCGAGCGGCTCTTGCCCGCTGCATCCCCCTTCCCCCACAAAAATTTAGAGCTATCCCCCCCTAGCCCTATTCTTATGTGAGTAGATACCTTAATTTCTCTTTTATTTAGCTGGGAGAGGTTCATTTTTGCTTCTGTTACGGTTAACATGCTCTATGATAAAACTGAAGTCTTTATAGGACAGCCTGCATTTGATAGCTACGCTTGAAATATGTGAATATATTACTCTGTTCATGGTACTATGTATACATCTATCTGTAAATCCTTTGGGCATACCTTGTACATGTTGTATTTGACTACGACTTCAATAAAATATATTTAAAAAAAAAAAAAAAAAAAATATAAAAAAAAAAAAAAAAAAAAAATACACCAAATTTGTTTGCCTTACGTTTAAAATAATTCAACAGTGACAGCTGGATTTAGTAGCACTGTATAAATTACTGTGGCTAGCAAATAAGCAAGCTTTTAGGGATGAAAAGTTAACTGTTAAATGCAGGCAACATATAACATTGCTTAAATAAACGTGAAACACTTACGGAATTGTAATGTTTATATTTAATTATGTTTATTATTTAATCCAAACATGACTTGCCGATTTCTCCTGTAATTTAACAGAACATTTGGGGTATTATAATTCTTAGAATCAGTAATTAATGTATACTTCAGACTTCACTAGTCTAACCCTGCTACATACTAACCTTATCTGGCCTTAGCAGAGGTGATAAGAAAACATACTACACAACAATGAAAGTTTTGCTAACAAAATGACTGTGTCTACTCCATTTTCATGTCCAGATTGCATCCTTCAAGTGACAGTAAAGATGCCAATAACAGAAAAGTTTTATTAAAACTAGCCATTAAAGGGACATAATACTCCTATGCTAAATCACTTGAAAGTGATGCAGCATAACTGTAAAAAGCTGACAAGAAAATATTACCTGAGCATCTCTATATATATATATATAAAAGGAAGATGCTTCACCTCAACATTTCTTCGGCTCACTTGAGCTGCTGTCCAGCTGCCAGTGAAAAAAAAAAAAACAATAGCCAATCAGCATCAGCAGTGCTAAATTAATACTTTGCCTTTCCTGTGATCTCATGAGATTTCATAGAACTTACTTAAAGGGACATGAAACCCAATTTTTTTCTTTCATGATTTAGAAAGATCATGCAATTTTAAATAACTTTCTAATTTACTTCTGTTGTCTAAATTGCTTCATTCTCTTGATATCCGTTGCTGAAAAGCATATCTAGATAGGCTCAGTAGCTGCTGATTGGTGGCTTCACATAGATGCCTCATGTGATTGGCTCGCTGTTTTTCAACAAAGGATATCTAAAGTATGAAGCAAATTAGATAATATAAGTAAATTAGAATGTTGTTACAAATTGCATTCTCTTTCTGAATCACAAAAGAAAATTTTGGGGTTTAATATCCCTTTAAACTGAAAAGGAAAATAACATGACTGTGTCTGCACATGACAGATGCACACAACCTAGCTTGTCCTGGGACAAGCATCCTGACTGGCTGCTTAAAGTCTCTTTACAGTGTGGAGTGAATACTTAGGAAATTTGAGGTAAAATATCCTGATGTTCAGGTGATATTTTCTAGTCAGCTTTTTACAGCTATGCTGCATCCCTTTTATGTGCTTCAGCATTTGGGCATTATGTCCCTTTAAGCACATACTGCTAAAGCTTACTGCTGTGTACATTCTGTAAAAGTATATTTTTAACCTGTTAATCAGCCCCTGAAATCTCTTGCTGGCCACCATGCTTTTTGCAATTTTGTTTTCCATTTTGACAAGCAGGCAAAAAAGCCAATCAGAACTGTACTGCTATCTGTATGTAAATCTACAACAGTGCAAACTTACACCTCTGTTAATCAGTAGTATTGGCTTTCTTAGCAACTACGGATTAATATCAATGTTAGTGCGCCGCTGTCGTTATGTATAGGACATGCAGTACAACTTGCCATGCTCTACTGCCCTTTGTCAAAATGTGCTTGCAGGGTGCTGCAAGCAGGAGGTTGCAGGAGCTAATTAAAAGGTGTACAACATATTTACCTTTACAAATTGTCCACAGCACAGCACTAAGCTTTACATTGGCTTACTAGATAGTTTTAAAAAGATCCATTATGTTAAAGGGACACAAAGGTCAAAATTGAAATGTGCATGGGTGCATTTCCATTTTAGTTAGAAACATTTTTGCAATTTCCATTAGCAAAAATGCTTCTAGTGGCATATGGACGTACGTTATGTGTGACTAGAGATCAGGATTCAAACACCATGCATGTTCAGAGAACAGGTGATGCTGTGTATTGTGCCTCTAAGGACTTAATTTGTGTCATACAACCAACTGTTGATTCTCTGAGATGTTGAGGACGGTGTTTAAATGCTGGTGCATGGGACACTTATAGCAAACTAGTCCTAAAGCCGTGTACATGGGCCATTTTTTGCAGTACAGCGGTCCAACCCCTTGCTCTCTCTCTATCCCCCCTCTCTTTTGTGCTCTCTCCCCCCCTCTGTATAAGGCTACAAGTGGGGACTTCCTTTCCCCTTATTTGTCTTCTGAGGTCTGGGGAGGGCTCCTAGGAGACTATATTCGGGCCTGCATTCAACACAAGGTTTTGAGGTGTGCTACATAGTTTGCTCAGGGTATAGGCTGAAAGAGTCACAGCTATACCTCCCTGAAAAATCAGTCTCCTGCACTTACTAAATAATCCACTCTACAAACTGCGCTACTGTGTCCCTCCTCACCCTTTCCCGCTCCCATTGTTAGAGCAGGTCATATCCTCTGCCCCTTTGCCGTCAGCGTCCAGTGGTGACATAGCCCCTGAGGAGGGTCAAGTATATACCCAGAGACATTATTAGTGCACTCTTTGACCTTGTATACAACAAAACCTCTTAATAAAATACCTCAGTTCTTTTCTCCCGGCTTTTCTATAAGCGCAGTCATGGCTTAAAACCCTCAGGCCATTTCTACCCGGGGGGCCACTACCGTGTCTCGGGGTCTCATATAGCTAAAAACAGGACTGCGGGGAACTATCATGCCACAAGGCAACAGGAAGAAACACTCGGCTGTACTCCCAAAAAACTCCTTAGCTGACCATTTTAAGGCCGCTATCCACACTGAGAGCAACTCACATAGTCCTGGGCTCATTCCTCAATCCGAAGCCCTGATCCAAAATACACCTGTACCTCTAACCTCTTTGGTTACTATGGATGGAACTACAGCATCAGAAATAGTTGATACTTTAACAGAAAGAATGAAAAACCTGGAAGAGACTCTCACTAAAACTATCCGGGGATCTGTTTCTGAGCTGAGGGGAGACATTGGAGCTATCAATAAATGCACCGAAGCTCTGGAGCGTAAGCAGGAAGACCTAGCTATAGAACAAGTTAATTTTATCACCCACTCATAGCATATAGTGGATCAGGTAGATATTATTGAGGTAAAAGTGGCAGATCCAGTGAACTTGGGGAACTTTATTCTGGAATATTACAAGCACCTCAAGCCATCCGCAAATCCATCTGAATCCCTTATAGACAGGAAAGATTTGAAAAAAGGATCCACCAAGGAAACAATGCTGATGTAGACTAAAACTTCACTTTTATTGCAAAAAATCCAGTAAAAAGGTCAGGAAGACAATCAGGGGGACAATCACAAGGAGAAGAGTGTAAGCAACCAGCTTACGCGTTTCGGCCACACCTGGCCGTAATCATAGCCTGCTGGTTACCTGCTACCTGTGCTCTTTAAAAATAGTAAAACCAATGCTTATTGGCTAATACAGAGAACACTCCTCTCTGACTATACATACCTATTAGCAAATATTTAAAGACACACTGGGAACTAGTAATATGTAAACCGAATAGATATATTAACTTCATAAGTATATATGCATACATATAATAGAATATTGCAAGCACCTCAAGCCATCCACAAATCCATCTGAATCCCTTATAGACAGGGCACATAGACTGCTGAGAGGAAGGAATGTTTCAGTTGATAAACCACGAGATACAATTGTGCGTTTCCACTACTTTACATATAAAGAACAAATTTTTCAAAGCAGCCTTCAACACCTCTTCCCTGCCAGAAGGGGTCAGACACATACAGGTCTTTCCGGACCTTTCTCAATATACTATGAAAAAAAGAAGCTCTTTCCAGGAAATCATGACTATACTTAGGAAGAGGGAAGTCAAATACCGTTGGGGATACCCGACAAAGCACCTCATTCACAAGGATGGTTCGTTAATCACTCTAGATGACCCCTCTCGAGTTAGAGACCTCCTGGACCGGTGGTTCCAAGAACCCTCAAGACCTTTGAACTCTCTGCTGACGAGACCTCCTGGGACTCAGGATCTTCAAACTCCAGTACACCATAGGCCTGAGAGACTCAGCCCAACAGCTAAGGAATGGGATCCTCTCCCACAGAGATCTCAGGTCCCAAATGCTAAACGTCAGAATCAGGACTTTGACTCCATCTTAAACTGATGGAACTACAGCTCGTTTACTTTTCCTGAGACTAAAAGCCATAAATAATGGAGATCGGTGAACACCAAATAGTAATGTAATTTCTTAGTCAGTTATGTTTTCTTGCACTTGTTATTTACCCTGTATACTTAATAAGATATGTCATTATATGATCAGGTTGTAACCCCTTATTGCCTACTTAAGTTTCCTAGCCTTAGGGGACACCTCCACTTGGTTATATACCCAGAAAAGGGGACTAGGATATACGGGGAAGGCTTTTACAACAGGCATTAAGACAAGGATCATTTGTGATGGCAACTGCTACACGACAAAATCAGGGCTCTGACTTCATCTCAGACTGATGACACTAAAGCATGTTTACTTTTCCTGAGTCTAAAAGCTATACATAATGGAGATTGGAGGGCACTGACTAATAATATATATTTTCAATCAGTTGCAACGTTTTCCTGCACTTGTTGTTTAACCTGTTTACTTGTTAAGGTATGCTGCTAAATGATCTTAACATGTTGTGATCCCTTATTACCCAATTAAGGTCCCTAACATCAGGGTACACCCCCACAGGGCTTTGAATCCAGGGTAAGAGACTAAGGTATATTAGGAAACTTTTACATTGGGTAATGAGTCCGGGACTACTTTTTACGTCACCAACTAGAGATGACCTGACTAGGAACTGCTACTTTCTGACATTCCAGACCATGTAAATTCCACAACTGGACCTACTCCAGGGGTAGAACAGATGCTAGAGTCCGTGTTGGCCCCACTAACAACTCCTTTCACAGGACACAGGTCTTCTGACCCATCTTACTTACCTAGCAGCCCAACAGACCCTGAGGGAGGATAGGTTATGTTCCAGACAATCAATTTTGAATTCACAAACATGCTGACATGCAGATACATAGACAACCCATGTAGGCTGCCTCTATGTAACCCTACCCATTGTTAAGAGGTCATACAGCTCAGCTTTGTTTTCTATGGAAATGTTCATTAAGTTTATTTGCTTATTTAATACTACTTACTATACTATGATTTACTGTTTGATTGTTGCCTGCTTTATTTGCTTGGATCACGTACTATTGTTATCCCAAGATTGCATCCCAGGGTTATTTATATTAGAAACTCCCCTAATCTCCTACCCTATGGCTCTACCCCGCATCCGATAGGTTAGGCGACCCCTTGAGACGCCAATTGTTTCCTTTAGTTTAATTTATAATATTGGCTCCACGTTGAACGCTAGAGGGATGAAATCCCCAACAAAGAGGAGCTTACTGGTAAAATGCCTGACATTTCTAAAAACAGATGTAGGATTCCTTCAAGAGACCCATTGGGTAGGTGGAGAAGAGTGGAGACTTAGAACTCCACTATTCCCCTATGTATATGCGGCTTCCTATATAGGTAAAAGTAGAGGAGTTGCTATTTTGATCAATCGAAATCTCTCTTTCCAATGCTTACATGTAGAACAAGATGCGGAGGGGAGATATCTCATGCTAATATGTAAATTGAATAACTGCACATTTACACTAGTTAACATTTATGCTCCCAATCAGGGCCAATTGAAATTCCTCAGAAAGACACTAGATCTTGTAGATAGAATTAAACAGGGAACCCTGCTTTTAGGAGGAGATTTCAATATAATATGGGACCCAGAACTTGATAAGAAATTCTTCAAACCGGGCTCTAGTGATGCATATATTAAGTCATCTGCCCCAAAGTTTTGTGACCTGGTGTATCAGTATCAACTCTTCGACATTTGGCGCTCTTTACACCATACAGATAGAGATTATTCATATTTATCCCCAACACATAGATCTTATTCCTGAATAGATTATTTCTTTACTGACTCTTGGACTCTAAATGGCATCCGAACTGCTAAAATCTCTTCTTTTTTTCCGTGGTCAGATCATGATGCGGTAACCATCACCTTACCTGGGAATATGGCGCTAACATCCAGACCATGATGTAAATTCCCTCAATTCCTTTGGGCAGACCCTCTGTTTCTTGGGTCTCTGCAGGAGACAACTATTGACTTCTTTCGAAATAATCCAGAAGAGGGAACCTCCCAAAAAACTAGATGGGGAGCTTTCAAGGGGTTTCTGCATTAGTAAACTGCATTAGTAAACTATCAAAGGTCAAAAAAGATAGAGGTTGGAAGAAACCTAACCCCCCAATTGGCAGGCATTGATCCAACTCATTTCCTATTTTCGGTCTATGGAGAGTTATGTATACAGCTCTCATCAACAAATAGACCTGTATTCTATGATTTTGGAGCCCTGGGACTCACTGGGAGAGAGCAGGATTCTCTCTATGTAAAAGGAAGGTAACTGATTTTTATTTTAACCGCAAAAGGTGGCATGTGGGAGGGGACTGTGTCATTCTCCCCCCTCCCTGCAATTGGCCCCCCTTTGTTTTTTTTTTGTTTTTGTTTTATTTTCCCTCCCCTTCTCTCTCCCCCCCCCTCCAACTACCCCACTGTCCCCCCATGGGATTTTTTCACAGTCGGAAAATTTCCAATCGGAACTCTATCTGTTTCCAGGTATGCAAACACACTCAGCTAATAATATTACCTTAGTCTCTGAACTTTAATTCTCTTGAAATATTTATTTCTTTATTGTTGGTTAAACAATCAAAAATGTAAAAAAATCTACACTTTGAGGTTTATCCCTTCAGGGTTGATTATTTTTGTTTATTTGATGCCCGACCATAGTATGTATTGTATCTAACCCGGAAGGTTGTTTTCCGCCTAACTTTTGTTTTCATACGTGTATTGAAATGTCTCTTGTGCTCTGTTGTGATTTTGACCTCAATAAAAACTATTTGGAGAAAAAAAAAAAGAGGTGCGACCTCAGGCAGGCAGACAGGTTGAATAAAATCAACCATACTCTAACTCTTTCAGACAAAATTTTACCCCTTATCAAGGACAGAGAAATAGAAAGAGTCCAAGAGGCCGCAACAAGATTTAAACAGCTCAAGTATTTTAAAGTAACAAGGCAGATTTGCTTTTAGCGAAAAAACTTAGGCAGAGAGCGGCGGTAGCAAGAATCCCCTTCATATCGCATGAGGGACAGACTGCATATACTCCTGCAGATATCGGGATAGTGTTTGCGGAATTCTATTCAAAGCTGTACAATATTGAAGTTCATGAACGCCCTGAGGCAGCGCCGCCTCAGGACATCTCAAACTTCCTAAAAGCCTTGAACTTACCACAGTTATCAGAGTAATGTAGGGAGACATTAACACAACCGTTCTCATTGGAGGAGGTTAAGGATGTCCTGAAACAAATCCAAAATAACAAGGCCCCCGGGCCTGATGACTTCACAGGGACATTCTGTAAGAAACTGAAACCGCAAATAGTTATAATATTGAGAAACCGTTTTAATTAGATCAGGGAAACAGGGATTCGTAGGGAATTCTTAGAGGCCACTATCATTCCAATACCAAAGCCGGAAAAAGATCAGACTGAATGTAGTAATTACCGTCCCATTTATCTTATTAACCTAGATACTAAACTTTATTCGAAGCTTATAGCCAATAGGATTGTCCATATCCTTCCAACAATAATACACCATGATCAAGTTGGATTCACGTTGGGAAGACAAGGTCCAGATAACACCAGAAGACTGATCGCAGTCTTCACAGAAGCGCAAAGACTGAACATATCTATGGTGGCCCTGTTGTTGGATTCTGAAAAAGCCATCAACAGGGTCAGATGGGACTATATTTGGAGGTTCTTTGCTCCTTTGGGTTCCCCGAACCCTTTAACCTGGCAGTTAAAACCTTATACTCAGTTCCACACGCACGAGTGAAGGGAATGGGATTCTGTTCTCCGGAATTCCCAATCCACAACGAGCCCACTTTCACCACTCATCTTCGCGCTCACGATGGAACCCTTTGCCCAAGAGATCAGACAATCTGATCTGATCACTGGGGTCCCTCTCTAAACCCCCCCCCAGAGAAAATAGTTCTCTTCACAGACGATGTAACCCTGCTTCTAACGGAGCCAATAACCTCCATGCCTGCAGTCTTGAACATGATTCACCATTTTGGTGACATAAGCTACTATAAAATTAACTATAAAAAGACAGAAGGGGGGCGGAGCTGGACACCGAAACAACAAGACGCAGTTTTGAGGGGCTCCTGATTACCTACTAAATTTAGGAACTAATAGTTCTGTTTCCCTACAATTTTCACATTGCCAAACCTACTGAACAATTCAGGGACAATATCGCTCTACATTTATCCTGACCATGGCGATGTAATACGGCTTTTTGACTGTCGAGTGAGCTTCCATGTGGTGAGGCCTGAGAGGCTGGCTCGGAGTTGGTAGCTGGAGGGGTCTGTGCTACCGCGCCTCAATATCTCAAGCTGACTGGTTACATACTAGTTCTGCAGCGATTACTGCACGTTGGTCTAATCACGGCTATTAAATTCAAACCTCCATAATTTTACTCATGGAGGAAGTTCTGTGCAGCTTGCAAGCCGTCTTTGATAAGTTTGAACTGGCACTACTCAAAAATATACATGACCTCCTACCCACAAGTTATTGACTAAAGCCTCAGTACCATTTCCTTTAGGAAATACCTTTGCATACCATAGACCAAAATCAAATTGCTGGGCGATTACATGTGCATGGACTGACCTGACCTTGTGGGATGCGGCTGATCCCTGGGAACAGGTCTCAGACTACTTAATCTACCATTCTGGAGAGTTAGCTGATGCAAGAGGTGAGCCACATGACAACATGGCGTCTCCATATACCGTGTCACGGTTGGAGGTGAGGAGCCCTAACTTCTTGACCGGAAAGTGTCTAATGCCTATCCGGCAGCTGAGTATAGCAGAAATTGCTCAGGTTATACATAGAGCGGAGAGCTATATGGCAGCAACCTTATTGTCAGCGTGTTGCTCTCAGATAGCTGGGGACTCTAGCCTACAGTTCTGGATGACGACCTACACCGCTCCTACACAACAGAAGAAATCCAGAACAACTTGTTACAACTTGTTACAACAAGCTGCCAGAAAATATGGAGTGGGGTAAAACGCTAAGTCCCTCACAGAGACTTCTTTGATTAATGTGAAAATACTCTTGTTCTGTTGCCAATTGCTCATTCCACATCAAGAGCTCAGTACATGTGTTCTGTTTAGAGTGTTGTATTAGACAGTCATAGAACTTGATAAAAGTGTATGTATTATAGGGAACTAGTCTGTCATAAGCGGCTGTCCACCTCAAACTTCCATAGGAATGTTTAGAATATGGTGACATTTAAAATAGGGGTTGAAGGGTTTTTTTTTTTTAGATTTGTTATTTTATACTACGCAACCCCCTATGGAAGGGGGGAAAAAAAGAAAGGAAAGGATGATGTCTCAGTAAGCATCAGGCAACCTATATAATTTGATCACGCTTATAGTTACATCTGTTATGATAACCAATATGTTTGGACAAGATACCACAATCTCATTGTAAACTTATGTGACTATCCTGAAAAAATACTGTGGCTACACTCTCATATTCTCTACTCCTACCCTGTGTGAAAGTTTTAGTGGTGAATTATTTGGAGATTCTGCGTAAATTTCAACTCCCAACACTAGGTGGGCCTCAAAGCTTAGCTAAAAACATAAGTAGAATGCAGAACTCATATATTCCCCTGCAAGGGTGGGGATGACCTATATGTCTGGGATAACAATATGAGAGAGTGGCCCTGGTGACCCACACAATGTAACCTCTTGTTATATTAATGATGGAAGTTTCTAGTTAAATATTAGCCACTTTTAGCTTTGTTTCATTGTATATTATATAATGTAGTACATTTTGTCACATGATTCAGGAAGGTATCATTGTATGCCCTCTTCCAAAACTCTCATAGTTGGTAGATTGTCTGACTCCCATAGTTTTTAGTTAATCCAAGATAATTATGATTTATTAATCCACAATCTTAAGCAATTGTTGAAGAAATTGTACTTGATTCCGAAGGTGTTATATTTGTTTCGCTGCATTACACTTAATATTCCACATTCCACTCTGTTTCATATACACAAACAATTTTCTAACTATATATGGCAAAATAAAGCACAGAGAATAGACTATCACATGCTGCAGAGTCCATTCCCCCGTGGGGGCATAGCAGCACCTAACATCTTTACCTACTATGAAACAGCAAGGCTGTCTCATGTTACAGAGAGGATAGACCAGGCTGGTACCTCCTGGGAGCTTCTGGGATACCAGTCGATTTAGGACTTTCTGATTTAATTTGGGTCCCTAATGTAAGAAAGCTCATGCCCAAACTTCATAATATTGTAGTGCAAAACAACCTTTCAATATGGGAATCCCTGAGGAGTCGACTACTAATTGTCCCCCATCCGTCGCCAGTACATCACATGGCGGGTTTATTTTGGGATCTCAAAAATATCCATTCGGGAGACTGGAGACTGAAGGGATTCTCAGCTATTGAGGATTTCTTTGACCAAAATCAAACACTTAATCTGACCCTGGTGTCTACCAGGTTTGAGCCGGCTCCACCCTGGCTCCCATTCGAATCTCTCTGAGTCCTTAGCTTTCTGAAGACCTGGGGATTCCTCACAAATTCTGTTAGGAGGCCTACTCCATGGATGATCAGATAGAAAAGTGGGTCCAAAAACTACAAACCTCTTACAATTCATTACAAGCTACTCCTGTCTGATCTTACTCAAGGTGTGCCATGGCAATATAAAGCATGGCATAGGGAGATAGGTACCAATTTTTCAGATCACGACCGGGACGATGCTATTTCATTAACTAAAAAGACCATACACTGTGTCACTATGTTGGAAGTATATATAAAAGTGCTCTTGAAGGGGCATAGAACCCCAGCCAGACTTGCCAAAATGTACCCTGAGACCTCGCCCCTGAGCTGGCGTGGTTGCGGAGCAGCGGGCACAGACCTACACATCTGGTGGGAGTGCCCGAAATTAACCCCATTATGGGGGGAGATTGGCAGTCTATGCAATTCTTTGAAATTGGCCGCTACAATATTGCCTGCCAGCGCCTTGTTACATATAATAGCAAATGATATTAAATTTAGATGAAGTTTTTATTTGGGGGGGGGTTGGTTGGGTGGTGGGTTCTACTGTTGGGGGGTGTTTGTATTTTTTTTACAGGTAAAAGAGCTGATTTCTTTGGGGGGGGTTTTATTTTGGGGGGGCTTTTTTATTTTGATAGGGCTATTAGATTAGGAGTAATTAATTTTTATTTTTGTTTTTTTAATAATTTTATTAATTTTTTTTATTGTAATGTTAGTTTTTAGTGTAAGGTAGGTTAGGTTTTATTTTACAGGTAACTTTGTATTTATTTTAGCTAGGTAGTTAGTAAATAGTTAATAACTATTTACTAACTAGTCTACCTAGTTAAAATAAATACAAACTTACCTGTAAAATAAAAATAAAACCTTAGGTAGCTACAATATAACTATTAGTTATATTGTAGCTAGCTTAGGTTTTATTTTACAGGTAAGTTTATATTTAGTTTTAAATAGGAATTATTTAGGTAATAATTGTAAGGTTTATTTAGATTTATTTTAATTATATTTGTTAGGGGGTGTTAGGGTTAGATTTAGGCTTAGGGTTACGTTAGGGTTAGGGTTATGCTTATGCTTAGGGTTAGGGTTACGTTAGGGTTTAATATATTTGTTTAGTGTTAGTGATGTTGAGGCCAGAGGTTTAGGGGTTAATAACTTTAGTATAGTGGCGGCGACATTGGAGGTGGCAGATTAGGGATTAATAACAGTAATGTAGGTGGCGGCGATGTTAAGGGCGTCAGATTAGGGGTTAATATTTTTATTTAGGTGGTGGCGATATGTTAAGGGCGGCAGATTAGGGGTTAATAACAGTATGTAGGTGGCAGCGATGTCGGGGGTGGCAGATTAGGGGTGTTTAGACGTGGTTTTATGTTAGGGTGTTAGGTTTAAACATAACTTTTTCTTTCCGCAATCGCAGGTGTTAGGCTTCTTTTTTGCAGGCTCTCCCCATTGATGTATATGGGGAAATTGTGCACGAGCACGTCAAAGCAGTGCTTGTATTTCGGTGCGGTATGGAACTCAATGCCACCATATCGTCCGCACAAGCCTGCTTTTTTTAAACTTGTAATAGCAGCGCTATAGGGAAGTGAAATAACGCCGCTTTCGTGGGGGTCGTTAAAATCCATATAGCGCTGTAAACTCGTAATCTAGCTGTTTGAATGTAATATGTTATTATGCTCAATACCATAAAGGTCCATACTACTACCCTCATTGGATATATTACTGAATCCCATCGATAATGTGACATACCATCAGTGTTTGCTAACTGTTTTGATACAACAAAAAGTATCTATGAAAATATTGTCAATAACTTGACACTCTGTATACAACTGTATTGGTTGACTATCTGTTTATTGGTTGACATTTTATATACATTCATGTTCGATGACTATCTGTTTGTCTATGCAAAAAACATTTTTTCAATAAAACAATTTAAAAAAAGAAAAAAATATTGCATAATGCCTGCGGCGGGATTTGGCCTTTGGAGGAGAGGTACTTGGGGTGGAAGTGTGGCGTCTTGTGCGATGCACACCAGATGACTGGGTGGCTAGAACATGTGATTCAGGGTCCTGCAAGGAGATGATGGAGGATGCAAGTGAGGAGGGAGTTTGTGGCCTATTTGAGAGCCTCTCCACTGCCTCTGCCAGGCGGACGAGTAAGGCATTATGTATACATATCCTGTATACATACCCTGGCAGAATTTATGATTTCTTGGCCATTTTACAGAGAATATGAATGATAACACAAAAAAATTTATTTCACTCATGGTTAGCGTTTAGTTGAAGCCATTTGTTATCAATCAACTGTGTTTACTCTTTTTAAATCATAATGACAACAAAAACTACCCAAATGACCCTGATCAAAAGTTTACATACCCCAGTTCTTAATACCATGTATTGCCCGCTTTAAAATCAATGACAGCTTAGCTTGAAGTCTTTTGTGGTATTTGTGGATGAGGCTCTTTATCTTCTCAGATGGTAAAGTTGCCCATTCTTCCTGGCAAAAAGCCTCCAGTTCCTGTAAATTCTTGGGCTGTCTTGCATGAACTGCACATTTGAGATCTCCCCAGAGTGGCTCAATGATATTGAGGACAGGAGTCTGAGATGGCCACTATAAAACCTTCACTTGATTCTGCTGTAGCCAATGACAGGTTGACTTGGCCTTGTGTTTATGATCATTGTTATGTTGGAATGTCCAAGTACGTCCCATGCGCAGCTTCCGGGCTGATGAATGCAAATTTTCCTCCAGTATTTTTTGATAACATACTGCATTAATCTTGCCATCAATTCTGACCAATTTTCCTGTGCCTTTGTAGCTCACACATCCCCAAACATCAGCAATCCACCTCCGTGTTTCACAGTAGGAATGGTGTACCTTTCATCATAGGACTTGCTGACTCCTCTCCAAATGTAGCTTTTATGGATGTGGCCAAAAAGCTAAATTTTGGTCTCATCACTCCAAATTACTTTGTACCAGAAGGTTTAAGGCGTGTCTCTGTGCTGTTTGGCATATTGTAAGCGGGATACTTTGTGGCATTTGCGTAGTAATGGCTTTCTTCTGGTGACTCGACCATGCAGCCCATCTTTTTACAAGTGCCTCCTTATTGTGCATCTTGAAACAGCCACACTACATGCTTTCAGAGAGTTCTGTATTTCACCTGAAGTTATTTGTGGGTTTTTCTTTGCATCCTGAACAATTTTCCTGGCAGTTGTAGCTGAAATTTTAGTTGGTCTACCTGACCGTGGTTTGGTTTCAACAGAACCCCTCATTTTCCACTTCTTGATTAGAGTTTGAACACTGCTGATTGGCATTCTCAATTCCTTGGATATCTTTTTATATCCCTTTCCTGTTTTATACAGTTCAACTACCATTTCCCACAGATCCTTTGACAATTCTTTTGCTTTCCCCATGACTCAGAATCCAGAAACGTCAGTGCAGCACTGGAGGAAAGATGCAAGGGTCTGTCAGGAGTCCAGAAACTCACTGACCTTTTTTACACAAACACTAATTGCAAACAAAAAGATCACAGGTAAGGATGGTTACCTTTAATAGCGATTCAAACCTCTTTGTGTCAACTTGTGTGCATGTTATCAGGCCAAAATCACCAGGGTATGTAAACTTTTGATCAGGGTCATTTGGGTAGTTTCTGTTGTCATTATGATTTAAAAAGAGTAAACACAGTTGATTGATAATGAATGGCTTCAGCCAAACACTAACCATGAGTGAAATAATTTTTTTTTGTGTTATCATTCACATTCTCTAAAAAAATGGCCAAGAAATCATAAATTCTGCCAGGGTATGTAAACTTATGAGCACAAATATATATATATATATATATATATATATATATATATATATATATAGTTTTATATATATATATTATTTCTATATAAACTTAAACATATTTAACCAGAGGTGTATATTTAAAGATTGTGCCTCCAAGCGACTCTTTGTATTACACATAGTCCATATATATGATATAGATAGACATAATTGAAATCTATACCCTTGCTTGTTTGAGCCACTCCAGAAATAATGATGAATGTATCCACTACAACTATGTTAAGATGCACTTAAAGGGACAGTAAAGTCAAAATTAAACTTTCATGATTCAGACAGAGCATGCTATTTTAGGCCACTTTCTAATTTACTCCTATTATCATATTTTCTTCATTCTCTTCTTGGTATCTTTATTTGAAAAACAAGAATGTAAAGCTTAAGATCCATCACATTTTTGGTTCAGAACCTGGGTTGCTCTTGTTTATTGGGTGGCTAAATGAAGCCACAAATCATGATCTGAACAAAGAAATATTGATAATAGGAGTAAATTAGAAAGTTGCTTAAAATTCCTGCTCTGAATCATGAAATAAAAAAATTGGGTTTACTATCCCTTTAAGTTAATGTGCAAATCAGTCTTTGCACCATATAAAACATTACTTGTTCTCAACCTACCTAGGTATGTTTTCCACTGATTTTTTAAAACAATTGATTACTAACCATATGTAAAATAGGAACATTCTATATTCTGTATTACACATGTGCATGATTACGTTGATATTTCAAGTACAAAGCCTATGTATATTTCTGATGTTAACATATATTTGTTACAAATAAAACATTTATTACATATGATATTTAATATTCACCTTCATGGACCTCTTCAGCTGGCACTGATGTGTCCATTGTCCCTTTGCATCCCAGGACAGCTTCATCAGAGATGACATAAGAGAGCATCTCCTCCCATGACTTAAGATGAATCAGCTTACTAGGACCACCACCTGTTCCACGTGCATATTTAGCCTGCTGTGCCCATCTTCACGTTGGTTTCCCTCCTGCAGTAGTGATAACAATGTTTTATGCTAGCAGTAGAATGATTGCATCCTAAGCAGTTGACTGCCACTCGTATCTCCTCCCACAACTTATTCCGGACACTCGCCCTCAGATTAGGTTTTTCCAGCTGAGGTGCCTCTCCAAGTAGGTCTCAACCAGAGCCTCCTTCCCCTCCTCAGAGTACCTGAAGGGCCAGCAGACACAGACTCTCCCTCCTGTGAATGGGGACCAGCCCTCTCTCCCTCCTCTGTCTCTGCAGGCTGTGTTAGGCTACCACCAGCCCCACCCCCACATGCCACAGTCTGCCCCACTCTCCCTCTTCTTTGTGTGCCTAGTTGAGGCTGACTCCTCCTCAATCCTCTCACCTCCACTCTTCCACCCTCTCTCCTTCCCTTCTCTGCCAGGGTTTGAGGAAGGACAAATCCTCCACCCAAACCTCGGCCCCTAGACCTGCCCATACTACTCCCTATTTCCCCCCTCCCTCTATCCCCCCTCTCCACTGCCCTCCCCCTAACCACCCCCTTCCCAATTCCACTAGGCCTATCCATCCCTTTCACCTTCCTCCCTAACTCTAACCTAACACTAAAGTCCCTAGCTTACCTACCTACACTACTTCACCTATACCCTAAATTAAATATCGCCAAAACGAACTACCTAACCTATCTAGACCCTAACTATCTCTATTCTATATCACTGCAAATAAAAATAATAATTTGGGGATGAAAATGAAAAAAGGGATGGGCTAAATAGGCACACAAAAAATATGATTAGAACAACATTATATGGGATGTAAATTAAAAAAAAGGATGGGCTAAATAGTCATATGAAAAAAATAAAAAATAGAAAATATATATGATTAGAAAAAAAAATATATGGGATGTAAATCAAAAAAGGGATGGGCTAATTGTATAAATGAATAAAAGGAAAATAAAATTAGGTAGTGGTTAAGGGAAGGGTAGGTAAAGGGAGATGGGAAGTGGGATAGAGGGTTAATGAAAGGGGTAA
Organism: Bombina bombina; assembly: GCF_027579735.1. NCBI lineage: Eukaryota > Metazoa > Chordata > Amphibia > Anura > Bombinatoridae > Bombina > Bombina bombina. The sequence continues at coordinate 823,458,801 of NC_069503.1, read as the reverse complement.
TAAAGGAAGATGGGGATATGGGGGGGTTAATGAAATAAAAGAAAAATGTGAATGTGTTTGTATCAAATAAAAGTGTGTGTGTGTGTGTTTGTGTGTATAAACTAATGTGTTAATTAACTAATGTATGGATGTGTTTGTGTTTTTCTAATATTATATGAGGCCTACAATAAGAATATATGAAAATAAAATATGAAACTCTTCACTAACTCTCAAACAACTCTCCAAACCACCAAACACCTACCAGCGCAACTAGTTCCAGTGTCTTTCTCTCTAGAGGCGATCACAGGTAAAGAGTGCAGGCGCAAACCGTTATTCTTATAGACAGAGGTCAGGTTACCATGGCAATGCACTTATTATGGCGCACTTTTTGTTGAATCCGACATCAGTTGGCAGAGCAAACTTATGCACTATCCTTTTGAATGGAAACCTGGTACTAAAATGGAGCCGTAAATTACTTTCGGTAGCTCATTTTTTAACGACTCAATGGAAGCGAGCTCTAAATTGGCTTACTGAGTGGCAGGATGTGGCAAAATGTGGCAAAATGTGCAGAGACAGGCTGTGTCATGTCTCTAGTCCTGATAGCTGATTTATGGGCACTAATTCTATTCCTAATGGGGTGCATGGTCTCTCCAATATAGCCCTGCCCACAAGTACATTTCAAAAGGTATATGACATAATCTGTTTCACAGGTATATGGACCTTAAATTTCTCTTAATTTGAATTTGTGCCACATGTGGTTCCTTTATCAGGGAATTTCATTGGGCGAAGTGTAGGCAGGATATGACCCTTTTTTGGGGTTGAAAGAGAATTAATATTAAAAGTTCTATTGCTGCCCACATCAGCTCTAACTACCAGGGCCTCGATCCAATATGCAAATTTTGCGCTGGTTTGGTATCACATATACGGCGTAACATAGAAGTTACGCTCGTATATTTCTGCCTTCGGCCGTAGATTTTTTGGCCCATAGACAGGTATACCAAACCAGCGCAGTATCCAATATACAGCGTAAGGACTTACATGGAGAAAATGGAGAAATCCTACTCCATTTTCACCTCGCCACAAATTGCAGGCATAGTAAGCCTTACGCTGTGTATTGGAGCCCCGTAACTCCCTAAACTGGCTGCAAAATAAAACCTAACACCTAACGCATGCACAATGTCTATCTACCTGTCAACCGCAAACTGCTAAATAAAACCTAACACCTAACGCATGCGCAATGTCTATCTACCTGTCAACCGCGATCCCCCGCCGCCATCTCTAATAAAGTGTTTAACCCCTAAACCGCCGCTCCCGGACCCTGCCGCCACCTACATTATCTATAACACCCCCTAATCTGAGCCCCCTACACCGCCGCTAGCTACATTAAATGTTTTACCCCCTAATGTGAGCCCCCTACCCCGCCGCCACCTACATTAACTATGTTACCCCCTAATATGATCCCCCTACACCGCCGCCACCTATTTAAACTATATTAACCCCTAATGTGAGCCCCCTACACCGCCGCCACCTATATTAAATTATTAACCCCTAATCTAATCCCCCTATACCGCCGCCACCTATATTAAATTAATTAACCCCTAAAATACAAAAATTTCCCAACAACAAACCCTAAGTATAAACCTAAAAATAGCCCTGAAAAGGGCTTTTTGCGTGGCATTGCCCCAAAGTAAACAGCTCTATTGCCAGCCCTTGCGGGTCATTGCCCTAAAGTAACCAGCTCTTTTACCAGCCCTTAAAAGGGCTTTTTGCAGGGCATTGTCACAAAGTAATCAGCTCTTTTGCCTCTAATCTAAATCCCCCTACACCGCCGCCACCTATAATAAATGTATTAACCCCTAATCTAATCCCCTACACCGCCGCCACCTATATTAAATTAATTAACCCCTAATCTAATCCCCCTATACCGCCGCCACCTATATTAACTATATTAACCCTAATTATATTAGGGTTAATATAGTTAATATAGTTATTATATTATATATATTAACTATATTAACCCTATCTAACTCTAACACCCCTAACTTAATTATTATTAAAATAAATCTAAATAATATTAATATTAACTAAATTATTCCTATTTAAAACTAAATACTTACCTATAAAATAAACTCTAAGATAGCTACAATATAATTCATAATTACATTGTAGCTATTTTAGGGTTTATATTTATTTTACAGGTAACTTGGTATTTATTTTAACTAGGTACAATAGCTATTAAATAGTTAATAACTATTTAATAGCTACCTAGTTAAAATAATTATCAATTTACCTGTAAAATAAATCCTACCCTAAGTTACAAATAAACCTACACTATCAATAAATTAAATAAACTAAAATATCTAAACTAAACTACAATTAAATACACTAAACTAAATTACAAAAACAAACAAACAAACACTAAATTACAAAAAATAAAAAAGATTACAAGAAATTTAAGCTAATTACACCTATTCTAAGCCCCCTAATAGAATAACAAAGCCACCCAAAATAAAAAAAATTCCCTACCCTAATCTAAATTACAAAAGTTAACAGCTCTATTACCAGCCCTTAAAAGGGCCTTTTGTGGGGCATTTTTACTGTAATTCTATTGGCTGATTAGAATAGCCAATAGAATTACAGTTGCTCTTATTCTATTGGCTATTCAAATCAGCCAATAGAATTAAAGTAGCTCGCATTCGATTGGCTGATTTGAAATTGAAGGCTCAAATCAGCCAATAGGAATTCAAGGGACGCCATTTTTAATCGCGTACCTTGAATTCCTATTCAGTGTACGGCGGTGATCGTATGAAGAGGATCCTCCACGCTCCGGCTCCGGTCTTCAGTTCCAGAGGTCTTCGGTTCCAGCATCGCCGATCTTCAGTTCCAGCATCGCCGGTCTTCAGTTCCAGATGGACAGTCTTCAGCTCCGCGGTCATCGGTCTTCAACTCCTCCGCTCAGCGCCGGCTGGATCCTGGAAGAAGAAGAGGTCGCTGCCTGGAGGAAGACTTCTCCGCCTGGAACAGGACCTTCTCCGCCGGTCTTCAGGACAGGTAAGGAGCACTTGGGGGTTAGACTTAGGTTATTTTAAGGGGGGATTGGGTGGGTTAGAATAGGGGTATGTGGGTGGTGGGTTGTAATGGGGGGTTGTTGTTTTTTTTACAGGCAAAAGAGCTGATTACTTTGGGGAAATGCCCCACAAAAGGCCCTTTTAAGGGCTGGTAATAGAGCTGTTAACTTTTGTAATTTAGTTTAGGGTAGGGAATTTATTTTATTTTGGGGGGCTTTGTTATTTTATTAGGGGGCTTAAAATAGGTGTAATTAGCTTAAAATTCTTGTAATCTTTTTTAATTTTTTTTAATTTAGTGTTTGTTTGTTTTTTGTAATTTAGTTTAGTGTATTTAATTGTAGTTTAGTTTAGATATTTGTAGTTTATTTAATTTATTGATAGTGTAGGTGTATTTGTAACTTTGGTTAGGATTTATTTTACAGGTAAATTGGTAATTATTTTAACTAGGTAGCTATTAAATAGTTATTAACTATTTAATAGCTATGGTAACTAGTTAAAATAAATACCAAGTTACCTGTAAAATAAATATAAACCCTAAAATAGCTACAATGTAATTATGAATTATATTGTAGCTATCTTAGGGTTTATTTTATAGGTAAGTATTTAGTTTTAAATAGGAATAATTTAGTTAATATTATTAATATTATTTAGATTTATTTTAATAATATTTAAGTTAGGGGTGTTAGAGTTAGATAGGGTTAATATAGTTAATATATATAATATAATAACTATATTAACTATATTAACCCTAATATAATTAGGGTTAATATAGTTAATATAGGTGGCGGCGGTGTAGGGGGATTAGATTAGGGGTTAATAATTTTAATATAGGTGGCGGCGGTGTAGGGGGATTAGATTAGGGTTTAATACATTTATAATAGGTGGCGGCGGTGTAGGGGGATTTAGATTAGAGGCAAAAGAGCAGATTACTTTGTGACAATGCCCCGCAAAAAGCCCTTTTAAGGGCTGGTAAAAGAGCTGGTTACTTTAGGGCAATGGCCCGCAAAAAGCCCTTTTAAGGGCTGGCAATAGAGCTGTTTACTTTGGGCAATGCCACGCAAAAGGCCCTTTTCAGGGCTATTTGTAGGGTTAGACTTAGGTTTTAGTATTTTAGGGCTTAATTAATTTAATATAGGTGGCGGCGGTATAGGGGGATAAGATTAAGGGTTAATAATTTATTATAGGTGGCGGCGGTATAGGGGGATTAGATTAGGGGTTAATAATTTAATATAGGTGGCGGCGGTATAGGGGGATTAGATTAGGGGGTAATTAATTTAATATAGGTGGCTGCGGTGTAAGGGGGTCAGATTAGGGGTTAATATAGTTTAAATAGGTGGCGGCGGGGTAGGGGGCTCACATTAGGGGTTAACATAGTTTAAATAGGTAGCGGCGGGGTAGGGGGATCATATTAGGAGGTAATATAGTTAAATTAAGTAGAGGCGGGGTAGGGGGCTCACATTAGGGGGTAATATAGTTAAAATAGGTAGCGGCGGTGTAGGGGGCTCACATTAGGGGGTAATATAGATAATGTAGCTGGCGGCGGGGTGCGGGAGCAGCGGTTTAGGGGTTAATATATTTATTATTTAATAGTAAGAGGGGGGATTGAGGATAGAGGGGTATACATGTCGGGCTATGTTTGGGAGGCGTGTTAGACAGTACGGGTGATTTAATAATTTAGTCAGGTTTTTTATGCGGCGGCAGTTTCTAAAGTGCCATAAGTCACTGGCGACTCCAGAAATTTGTACTTACGCAGATTTCTGGACATCGCTGGTTTGTCAGACTTACGGCACTTTAGCATCTGACGGCGCCATATATGGGATAGCTCGAGTTGCAAGCTGAAACTACGGGCGGCGCAGGTTTCCATGCTTGCGCCAAAACCTGCGCCGTATATCGGATCGCGCCCCAGATCTTTAATATTTTTAACTCTTCTGTAAGAACTGATGGGGGGTTGAAACTCACTTATGTCTGGATTGGATTTTCTGAGTAGATACCAGTTTTTGTTTTATTTAAAAGCAATATGTAAATATAATCCTATTGGTATTCTAAGAGCAAAGAGAACCAAGCTTTTTTAGAGAGGTACTATTGCCTTTTGACCACTAGATTGTGATACTGACTGGTTAACAAGTTAGGTGCTGTTAATGAAAGAGTTAATAATTAAATACACAGGTGCTATATATTGGGATGTATACCAGCATGAGTAAGGGCTGACTAGGCCCTGAAACATTGCTGTTGTTTTCCTACTATGTCACTGGAATAAAAGACTCACTTTTAGCTGAAGAAACAGTGCCGTTGCCTCTTTTGTTGCTGCGGCTATACCTGGAAGGGTTTGCAGGACCCTTGGATCAAACAAGCACTTTAGCAAGATTGGTGAGACTGTGTATCTGTGCTGTAACTATCCTTGGACCTTTATATATATACAATAGAAGCAGGGAGATAGACACAGCACTCACTGGATTTTAGACAGGATTAAAACATCACCTTTAATTTTAAAAGTTAAGAATCCATTTCAACCAGAGGTTTCGGTACCTCTACTGGCACCTTTTTCAATGGTTATTGTGACAAGGACAGTGCTGTCCTTGTCACAATAACAATTGAGAAAGGTGCCAGTAGAGGTACCGAAACGTCAAGTTGAAATGAATTCTTAACTTTTAAAAATTAAGGTGATGTTTAATCCTGTCTAAAATCCGGTGAGTGCTGTGTCTATCTCACTGCTTCTATTGTGTATTTGCTACATATTGCACCCCGGTGGCTGGCTACTTGTTTAAGTGAGTGCACTTTCTCTGGATTATATATATATATATATAAAATTTGAAACAGGCATGCACTCGCTTGATTTGTGAAAGTAAGGTACTTTTATTGGCACATCAAAAAACAGGTAACGTTTCGGGGATCAATCACCCTTTCATCAGACCATCTGGTCTGATGACGGGGTGAGTGATCCCCCGAAACGTTACCTGTTTTTTGATGTGCCAATAAAAGCACCTTACTTTCACAAATCCAGCGAGTGCATGCTTGTTTCAAATTCTATACTTACATTCGCTTGCATCCTGGTAGATGCCGCTTGAGTGGGAGTGCGCTCTCTTCTGCAATATATATATATACAGTGCCAAAGGTGTGGCACTCCTAGTTCACAGTATAGCAGCTGCCGGGGTGCATAAGTCAAAAGTAGTACAAAGTTCCAAAAAAGACTGCACTCAGCGGATTTTTAGAAAAGTAAAAAATAACCTTTAATATTATATAGTAAAAACAAGGGGAAATGGCATGATGTTTCGGTGCGGTACTGGCACCTTTATCAAATGATCCCAGATGAAACAGATTCTCAGAGTCAGTGCATCCTCAGTATGATGCCCCAAAGAAAAGTATAAAATCAATCGAGTCACAGCTTATTTACACCCTTCACATGTGAGCAATTAAGATAACCACAACGTTGGTGAAATGGATCACCTGTGCCATGTCAGCGTTGTCTATGAGCACATCCTGCTGGTTCACCGTGTATTCTGATTGGTCAGCGTCATTCCCAGTGAGAGTCAATCACTTTGCGGAGTAGACCACATGGCTAATTTGAATATCCGGCGACGCAGAGGTGTAGTTACGCCCCTCTAACAAGCGTCATCATGTAGGTTTAGTGTGCCGTCATTCGTTATGGTATACAAGAGTATGGGTGTCAATCACACGGTCATAAGCAACTTTGTTGCCTCTAGGAGAGCATTCTCCATCTTCATGTCCCACATATAGCGGGTGACTCCATTCCTCATACCATTTTCAATACTCGGCAACCACTTCACCGCTATTAAAAAAGCGTCTCAAGCTGAAGCATGATGTTTATTATGTAGAATGCACGTTTATTTGGTGGAATGTAAGATGCTCATATGGAAGGGTCTCCATCCACAGTAAAGAAGACACAAAGTACCAGATGAAGAAGACTGTGTAATGGGTGATAGAAATAGTTAAAAACTAAAATCTCATTTCAAAAAATAGTATCAAATTGCACATAGTAGAGGGAGACACAGACAAGTTGAGGTTGATCGTAATTAGGTGATGTACATAGCAGATTCACAGTTCTAAGTCCCAGTGATATCACTCCATTAACCTATAAATGGTCCAAAGTCCAGTTTAATATTTAGGCCTTTAGGGGATACTGTATCAAGCATGAATATTCACCTGGATTACAATTGCAGTAACATCCTTGCGTGATCACCACCTCTCCTTTGTGGAGGGATATGATCAATGATCATGCTGCACAAACTTGACAAATTGTGTTTGTGTGTGACAAAATGGCATGCCACAGGAAGATCCAACTTTCCATTTTTCAGTGCCTCTCTAATTGAGAACCTGTGATTGGCCATTCTTTCATTGAAAGAGGTGGTCGTTTTCCCTACATAAAAAAGGGAACATGGGCATGTAAGAATATCTAAGATCTGTAGGAGCAGAGAAAAGAGAGGCGCCTTATGGGACAGTATCGTGGTGTAACGGCAATGACAGGAGACAGCACAACACAGAGGGTCAGGGTACTCACAAAGGTATTGGCATACACGTATGCCACACTAAGCAGGACGGAACCTTAGTCGTCCGCCAGACGGTCCAATGGAAGGATAGATCCGGCACTCCAGGGTCCAATCCAATCCGCAGCAGCGGGAAGTCAAAGCGTCAGAGGTACACAGCGTCTGTGATAGGATCAGTAAGTACGAGCCATGATGAGAGGCCTCTGCATCATGGCTCGTAGTTACTGATCCTATCACAGACGCTGTGTACCTCTGACGCTTTGACTTCCCGCTGCTGCGGATTGGATTGGACCCTGGAGTGCCGGATCTATCCTTCCATTGGACCGTCTGGCGGACGACTAAGGTTCCGTCCTGCTTAGTGTGGCATACGTGTATGCCAATACCTTTGTGAGTACCCTGACCCTCTGTGTTGTGCTGTCTCCTGTCATTGCCGTTACACCACGATACTGTCCCATAAGGCGCCTCTCTTTTCTCTGCTCCTACAGATCTTTGTTACCACTTCCTCCCAAGAGTGCTGCCGTCAATTTTGGTTGCTGGCCGCTGCCGTCAATTATGGTTGCTGGCTGTTTGCTGCTCCAGGAATTTTGCCTTTCCTGAAACTGGTTTGTGAGTCGAGTTTTGGCTACCATTTGTGCGCACCTCCATAAGGATTTATCCTCTAATTTCTTCAATGTAAGAATATCTATGACGTATGTACTGCTACATGTAAGCCTATGTCTTATGGAGTATCGCTTATTCTTATGTGGATGAGGAGGAATTGACTACATGCATGCTGTTGCAAGTCACACAATCCCCACAGCTGAAACATCCTAGTTTACTTGTTTTTAACCACGTTTCTTGTTGGTAACATTGCTTGTGAGCAGTTTTGACCAACATATCTCTGATGTTCCTTGCTTTACTGTATACCACTCTTGCTGGTTTCTGTTTTCAAATAGCAAGATTCTTGTCGGTCCCCAGAATATCCCATCTGTTGCGTATGGATTGTTGTATAGTCGGATGTATTGGGGTGTACGTGGTGATAAAGTTAAGTGGTTGGTCAGTCTTCATGGGTTCTTTTTAGTAGAAGTAAGGACCATGGCTTGTGAGTATTTTTCCAGATCTTGTCTAGCAGTCATGATGTCCCTTCTATCATGACCCCTCTGTTCCAATTTGTCAGACATAAAGTCAAGTTGGGGCCTAAGCAATTCTGGTTCGGAGTTGTTTCTGACCACTCTAGTAAGTTGAGAAGAGATAACCCCCATCTTTTGATGTTTAGTGTGGTAACTGGATGCCAATAGAAGGGAGTTTCTATCTGTACTTTTTGAAAAAAGGGAAGTGCCAAGTTTAATCCCCTGATCCTGTCTTTTCTTGAAAATATTCAAATCTAAAAAGTGGATTTGGTTTAAATTATGTTCTATCTTAAACCTAATGGGTATGTCCATATGGTTCAAATTCTGAACTCAACTCATTAGACTTTCAAGGTCACCCTTCCATAGGAGAAACAAATCATCAATATATCTTGTATAAAAGCTTATGTTTGGATGTGACATTGGTTTCATTATTTCATGTTCATACCATAACATGTAAATGTTAGCATAGACTGGAGCCATGTTTGACCCCATGGCCGTACCAGCTACCTGCAAATAATAGCTGTTCTCAAAACTGAAAAAGTTTTTAGTAAGACATTGTTCCATGAGTTCCAATAGAAACTCAAGTGGTGGGCCTTTATAGTGCAGATTTCCCGTGATTATGGATCTGACAGCCTCCAACCCCCCAAGATGGGGAATAACCGTATAGAGGCTGTCAACATCAATAGTCACCAGAATATCGTTTTCATCAATCGAATCAATGTTGCTTAACTTTCTAATCATAGTGGTAGAATCGAGTAGAAATGAAAATGAATTTTGTACCACTGGTTGAAGTTGAAAATCAACATATTTCACTATCCCTGATAATAAAGACTCCCTGGCAGAGACTATTGGTCTCCCTGGGGGACAGGAGATAGATTTGTGTATCTTGCGTCAAAGATATAGTACTGGTGTTTTTGGGAAATCAGTGGTCTAAAATTCCCCTTCTTCTACCGGAATGTAGTTTGAAGTGCCCGGTTTATAATCTGGTCCATAGTCTTTTTGAACTGGCCAGTAGGGTTAGAGAGCAATCTCTTATAAGTAGAAGTATCAGAAAGTTGCCGTAGTGCCTCAAGTCTATAGTCACTATAGTCCTGGATCACTATAGCGCCCCCCCTTATCAGCGGGGCATATGGTGATAGTAGCGTCATTTATGAGAGTATCAAGAGCAATCCATTCTTGTTTAGAGATATTAGAGAAAGTATGAGTATCAGTCCTGGTTTCACAATCAGAGCATATTAATCTAGTGAAACTTTTAATTGAAGCATTAGATGTCGCAGGGTCAAATTTAGAAGGGACCTTAAAGATGGAGTCTGTTTGCTTAGATGTCTTATCTTTAAAAAATTATTTTAAGTTCCTTTGTCTCTAAAAATGATAAACATCTACTGTTGTCTGAAAGCTATCATGTCTGGGTGTAGGGATAAATGAAAGACCTCTGCTTAATACTTTGGTATCATCCTCAGAAAGGGGTCTGAAGCTAAGATTATACACTATATTTGCTTCTTCTGGTGGGTTTTCTTTTTGTACCCCCCTCTCGTCTAGTGTGTGACCTCCTGAGTTCTTGACTGAGTGATAAGGGTTTTATTAGCAGATCTAGTGGTGATGTTACCTGTGGTAGATTGTGCAACCCCAAATTTGGTATTGGTAGTGGTACTGTCACTCCATGAAGACTTCCCACTACTAGTATCAATAGTGTTCCTACCTCTGTTGAAATTGCGTCTCCTGGGATTAAATTCCCTACGTCTGTCCTCCTTTCCATATAAACATTTATAAATACGTTGTTCACGGTAGTCAGTTTCAACAGTGGAAAGTTTCCTATTTTTAAAGGCTAATAGATCATTATTGTACTTTTTAACCAATGTGTCAAGTTTCACTATCCAGTTCTCTGTTTTGTCATCAGTAAGCACCGGATAGCTCTCAGATTTAACAATATCAATCTCTATCTGGATTTTCCTTTCAAGTCTAGAGACCTCTACAATTGTTAGTAAAATTAGATCATAAGAACACTTACTGCACCACATTCTGCAAAATTCTGTACTCAATATACCAAAAGTAGGAATGTTGGTGATTCTAAACCCTCTAGGTATGAGCTTGTTTTTATGATAATTTGATAAATAAACTGAGTGTAGATGAAAATCAATTCTACGTTTATTTAAATTAAGTAATTTGTGATAAACATCAGTGGGGGTATCCTCTCTCAAATCACGTAGGTCTGTGGTGTTTCTGATCCATTCTGCATCATCCTCTGTAAACACAAAGGTGTCAGTGTTTACTGAGTCTTTATCAACAATGTGTGTTCCTCCAATAGGATTAAAAGTAGAAGCTGTAGCTCCTGTCTCCATACTATGAGCAAGAAAACAAATGTTAAAAACAAAAACAGATGTTTGTAAATCCAATTAGGGGAAATCAGAATAAAGATGTTCTTCTTTTGCACTCTGTGTAAAAATAGAAGTATTGGTTCCAATAGTAGGGTAATTGCAACTCTTTGTTTGGGTGCAAATCCAAAAAATAAGTATACAGTCCTAAAGGCGTTGCACTCCTAGTTCAGAGTATAGCAGCTGCCGGGATGCATAAGACAAAAGTAGTACAAAGTTCCAAAAAAGACTGCACTCACCAGATTTTTAGAAAAGTAAAAAATAACTTTTAATATTACATAGTAAAAACAAGGGGAAATGGCATGATGTTTCGGTGCAGTACTGGCACCTTTATCAAATGATCCCAGATGAAAAAGAGTCTCAGAGTCAGTGCATCTTGAGTATGATGCCCCAAAGAAAAGTATAAAATCAATCGAGTCACAGCTTATTTATACCCTTCACATGTGAGCAATTAAGATAACCACATAGTTGGTGAAATGGATAACCTGTGCCATGTCAGCGTTGTCTATGAGCATGTCCTGCTGGTTCACTGTGTATTCTGATTGGTCAGCGTCATTCCCAGTGAGAGTCAATCACTTTGCGGAGTAGACGCATGGCTAATTTGCATATCCGGGGATGCGGAGCTGTAGTCACGCCCCTCTGACAAGCGTCATCATGTAGGTTTAGTTTGCCGTCATTTATTATGGCATTCCAGGGGGATGGGTGTCAATCACACTGTCATAAGCAACTATGTTGCCTCTAGGAGAACATGCTCCATTTTCATGTCCCACATATAGCGGGTGACTCCATTCCTCATACCATTTTCAATACTCGGCAACCACTTCTTGAGGCACTACGGCAACTTTCTGACACTTCTACTTATAAGAGACTGCTCTCTAACCCTACTGGCCAGTTCAAAAAGACTATTGACCAGATTATAAACTGGGCACTTCAGATAAACTTCATTACGGTACAAAAAGGTGAATTTTTGACCACTGATTTCCCCAAAACACCATATCTTCTACCCAAGATACACAAATCTATCTCCTGTAACCCCGGGGAGACCAATAGTCTCTGCCAGGGAGTCTTTATTATCAGGGATAGTGAAATATGTTGATTTTAAAGTTCAACCAGTGGTACAAAATTAATTTACATTTCTACCACTATGATTAGAAAGTTGAGCAACATTGATTTGAATGATGAAAACGATATTCTGGTGACTATGGATGTTGACAGCCTCTATACAGTTATTCCTCATCTTGGGGGGTTGGAGGCTGTCAGATCCATAGTCAAGGGAAATCTGCACTATAAAGGCCCACCACTTGAGTTTCTATTGGAACTCATGGAACAATGTCTTACTAAAAAGTTTTTAAATTTTGAGAACAGCTATTATTTGCAGGTAGCTGGTACAGCCATGGGGTCCAGTCTACGCTAACATTTACATGTTATGGTATGAACTTAAAAAATGAAACCAATGTCACATCCAAACATAAGCTTTTATTTAAGATATATTGATGATTTATTTCTCCTTTGGAAGGGCAACCTTGAAAGTCTAATGAGTTGGGTTTAGAATTTGAACCATATGGACATACCCATTAGGTTTAAGATAGAACATGATTTAAACCAAATCCACTTTTTAGATTTGAATAAGCTGAGACTCAATTGATTTTATACTTTTCGTTGGGGCATCATGAGACTCTTTTTCATATGGGATCATTTGATAAAGGTGCCAGTACCGCACCGGAACGTCATGCCATTTCCCCTTGTTTTTACTATGTAATATTAGAGGTTATTTTTTTTACTTTTTTAAAAATCCGGTGAGTGCAGTCTTTTTTTGAAATATATATATATATATATATATATATATACATACACTGTATATCACAACTACAAGAAGAGAATCTTGAAGTTCCTAAGAACTTCAAAGAAAAAGGACCTCCCTTATCCAGCGCTGTCCTTGTCACAATAACCATTGAAAAAGGTGCCAGTAGAGGTACCGAAACATCAGGTTGAAATTGATTCTTAACTTTTGAAAATAAAGTTGATGTTTTAATCCTGTCTATAATCCGGTGAGTGCTGTGTGTGAGATCTTAAAATGATCCCTCGTGGCTTAAGACTGAACAAATTCCCCACTTATGACATTAAGGATGAATCCTTTATTTCACGCTGGAATCCAGCATTAACAGACTGCTCACTGACATTGATTTCTTTACTTATAGAGTATAAAGATTTTTTGCTGAATGAAGTTAAGCTTAAACTTTTATCCTTGCAGTCCGATATGGACAGGTTTAAACAGTGTGAGGTCTATGTACAGTTTGATGCTATTTTCAAAAAAACTCTAGAGGAATCAAAGAAGCTAGTGATTCAAACCAAACACACAAATTTCTAAGAAATCAAAAGGATTACTCTTTTGGTGTGGTCTATGTCTGGCGAAGACGCCAAAGAAACAAGTCCTGGTTTAATACAGGGACCCAGGAGAAGTCAACTGGGGCAAAAATTATAACATAAATAAAAATAGACAACACCAAAATAAGAGTAATGACCAACGAGTAGTGGATCCCATAAAAAAGGTCACTTTCTCAGACTCAGAGACAGATATTTCAGATGAAGATAGATTTGCCTCTAGCATAGTTGGGGCTTCAGGGGATGAACAGCTATCAGAGGGAGGGATGGTACCCATTGAAGCTGAGAGAGACACAATAGGTAATGTCAGTAAAGGCATTTTGAAGGGCCCGTTGCATCCAGGGGCTAGACCCAAGACAGGAGCAACTAGTACCCAGTTTACATCCAGTAATAAATATGGCTCAAACCAATCTGACTATCCTGGTAAGGGACCAGTTAAGTTGAATACTCAGGTTTTTCAAGAGGCTGAGAGGCAATTCCAAGGAGGGGGAGCACAGAAGCAGGTGTCGGGGGGTTCAGGCACACAGAATCAGGGACAACCTCATTATATGCTGAGGACAAAAAGTCAAAATACCAAGAAGCAGAAGTAGTATCAGTAGACATGGTGATTAATATTTCTTCTTACACATTATCAAATGTGGAATGGAAAGTTTTTAACTATGGATTAGACTTTGTCCCATCTATAACTTTTGATTTATTTCAAACTGTCCTTGATGTAAATAAATTGGTAAGGGACCTAACCTTGCAGAGGTTCTTTTCATGTGAACATACTCAAACACATCAACCTGCAGATCAGATCGCTCTAAGTACAGATGTAGTGAGCCCTTTGTCTTTTGAGGATGCCTGTACATTAGTAACTCTTGAGAGACGTCATGCAGAGGGTAACACAACAGAAGATCCTTACTCAAAGGTCTCTAGACCTTTGTTAAAGTCCCATTCATCATTTTATCCCCTTCATGCTAGGGGTAAGGCCTTAGAGGTCTTTCATAAGGGAGTTGTGGAGGATTTAATGGATTTATCCAAATCCATTACAGGGGGTAAACACAATTTGTCTGTAAAAGAAAATGAGGCCTTAACCAGACTGCGAGATAACAATGATATTGTCATCAAGCAGTCTGATAAAGGTGGCAGTGTTGTTGTTATGGACAAGACTAGTTATGTCAATGAAGCACTACGACAGTTGAGCAACACGGACACCTATGCCCTACTATCAGGTAATCCAACAGCTAAATTCTCATGTGAACTTGTGCACTTATTGGATGGGGTGGTGGAAGATGGGTTGATGGATGTACAGACTGCAGAACGAATTATGGTTGCCAATCCATTTATCCCCATCTTCCACCACCTCCCTAAGGTTCATAAGAGTATACAAAATGTGAAGGGAATACCGATAGTGGCAGGCATAGGATCCTTCATGGAGCCTCTTTCTAAATGGGTTGACTCCTTTATGCAACCACTGGTCCTCAAATTACCTAGCTATGTTAGGGATACTACTCATACCTTACAGGTTATGGAGAATATCAAATGGAGAGATCAGTATAGCTGGCTCACAATTGATGTGGTCTTTTTGTACTCAGCCATTCCACATCAATATGGTCTGATAGCCATAGGTTAATTTCTTGACCTATATACGGATCTCTCCAGTGAAATGAAGAATGTTAAAGGGACAGTAAACCTTAAAAATAATGTTATATAATTCTGCACATAGTGCAGAATTATATAACATTATATTAGCCAAACTTTGTAAATCATAATATTGCCTTTTTATTTTGTAAAAATATCACTGTTTTATAGACCCGCTCTCTGTACTCTGCTGAGCGGGTCTGTTGTTTTTACTGAGCGCATCGGGCCAGCTGTATAGTCATAGCCCGGCCCGACCGTGCCATTAGACACAGTGCAGCTCGCTCCCGCTATGTCTGACAGCGGGAGCGAGCTGCACTGTGTCTAATGGCGCGGTCGGGCCGGGCTGTGACTATACAGCTGGCCCGATACGCTCAGTAAAAACAACAGACCCGCTCAGCAGAGTACAGAGAGCGGGTCTGTAAAGCAGCGGTATTTTTACAAAATAAAAAGGCAATATTATGATTTACAAAGTTTGGCTAATATAATGTTATATAATTCTGCACTATGTGCAGAATTATATAACATTATTTTTAAGGTTTACTGTCCCTTTAACATCTAACAGAGGCAGTCAGATTTCTTTTGGAACACAACTTTTTTGCATTCCAGGGGTGCTACTACCTCCAGAGGCATGGCACAGCGATGGGGGCAAAATTTGCCCCCTTGTATGCCAACCTGTTCATGGGTTGGTGGGAGAGGTGCCATGTCTTTGGAGGTGCTGGTGTCCCCTCCACACACATCATCAACTACAGAAGGTTTATTGATGACCTCCTTATTGTATGGTCCTTATACAGGCTGAGTCTTTTGTGAATAATCTGAATAACAATACCATAGGGATTCGTTTTACCTATGAATGGCAGAAGGAAGTCATCAATTACCTTGATGTGACTCTAAGAGGCATTCATTCAACAGGACAGGTAATTTCCATGCTTTTTAGGAAACCAATTGCAGGTAATAGCCTGCTACATGCCCGGAGTTGTCATCCTGGACATGTAATTAGAGGTATTGCAAAGGGCCAGTTTATCAGACTGAAAAGAAATTGCTCACTCAATGATTCTTTCCAAAAAGAGAGTGGTATTTTGAGCCAAAGAGGTTACCCCAAAATAGAGGATAGAGGTTACCCCAAAAAGGTAGTGGACAAGGCATTCAAAGAGGTCAAACACATGGATAGAGAGTCAATGTTTTCAGAAGTATCTAAAACCAAACAGAGGATAATGTCAAGTGGTTGCTATCAACCCAGATTTGTGACCTGTTTTTCGAATCAATATGATCAGATTTGCAGGATCATTAAAAAGAATCTGCCCATCCTTATAGGAGACAAAAAATTGAGGAAAAGTGTAGAAAAGGTTTGCTCCTATACAGCAAAAAGAAATGTCAGTATAGGGAATATTATATCGCCTAGCCTTCTAAGAGGGAATACCTCTGGGAGCTCCTGGTTACACTGCTCAGGTACATACAGGTGTGGTAGGAGGACATGTACCTCATGTGACCACATACAGATTTCTAAGTCATTTACCTCGTTACAAACGGGTGAGGAGTTTCCTACTAAAGGATGTGTGAATTGCAAAAGTGTCTACGTTATATACCTAGTGGAATGTACCCAGTGTAAAAGAGCATATGTAGGTAGAACCACAAGAGAAGTGGGTACCAGAATTCGTGAGCACTTGTCTTACATATCAGGTGAGCGTCCCTGTTCAGCTCTGTCTAAACATTTTTTTGAAAGTCCATCAAAAAAACGTGGATACGTTTAGATGGAAAGCAATAGACCAGATACAGAGACCACCTAGAGGTGGGGATTAGCTATCTATACTATGCAGACAGGAGACCTATTGAATCTTCAAGCTAAATAGCTTGGTTCCAATAGGTTTCAATTCAGAGTTTGAAATAATTAATTACTGGCAGAGATAGGGTCTGGTTAAGCTAAAATTGTATATATTTAGTTCTGCCCTATTATGATGCTCCTTATCTATGGTGTTCATCATTACCGAGTTATGGTAAAGCCTATGTAGGCATTCATATTTGGTCTGTCTCATTATCGCAGTCATATAGACCCCCTTTTGCCAACTTGTAATGATTCATAATAATAAGAATAACATTTTTTCCACTTGATAGTTGTGCCACTGAGTTGGATTATATCAACCTAGTGTCTAGTAGGCATATATAATTATATGCCTAATAGAGATGGGTTTCTGATGTACATAAGCTCTATATTACATACTACATGTTATGAGTATCAAATAACACTTATTGATTTTTTGTATAAATACATCACATATAGTAGCTATCTTGCTTTTGGGTTATGTTAAATTAGTAATGATGTCTTTTTTTTTTACCAAAAGTGTGGTTTGAATATTCTGTTAATGCCAAGTGCAGCTGTGAATAAGACATTTAGGAGTTAAATCCTGACCAGCCTTTCCTCTTGCTTTTAATCCAATCAGAGTGTATCAGTCAGTATATAGGGCTGCTACAGGTGTAGGAAATCTATGTCTATGATTACGGTGACTTAACACCGAAACCAGTCAGATGTTTTTCTGGTTGGTCAACAAGGATTACCTTTCTCCTTTGTGCTCTTAATCAACCTTTCTTTAACTCATGTGAAATAAAGTTTTCTTTTGCTATTTTTAATTACTAAGGCTTTTTGGACTCTTTCCGCTAGATTTCGAGTTCTGCGTTAGCCGTCAAAACCAGCGGTAGGGGCTCCTAACGCTGGTTTTGGCCGCCCGCTGGTATTTAGAGTCAGCCAGGAAAGGGTCTAACGCTCACTTTCCAGCCGCGACTTTTCCATACCGCAGATCCCCCTACGCCATTTGCGTATCCTATCTTTTCAATGGGATCTTTCTAACGCCGGTATTTAGAGTCTTGGCTGAAGTGAGCGTTAGAACTCTAACGACAAGACTCCAGCTGCAGCAAAAAGCCAGGAGTTAAGAGCTTTCTGGGCTAACGCCGGTTCATAAAGCTCTTAACTACTGTGCTCTAAAGTACACTAACACCCATAAACTACCTATGTACCCCTAAACCGAGGCCCCCCCATATCGCCGCCACTCTATTAAAAATTTTTAACCCCTAATCTGCCGACCGCACACCGCCGCAACCTACGTTATCCCTATGTACCCCTAATCTGCTGCCCCTAACATCGCCGACCCCTATATTATATTTATTAACCCCTAATCTGCCCCTCCCAACGTCCCCGTCACATACCTACAATTATTAACCCCTAATCTGCCGACCGGACCTCACCGCTACTATAATAAAGTTATTAACCCCTAATCCGCCTCACTCCCGCCTCAATAACCTTATAATAAATAGTATTAACCCTTAATCTGCCCTCCCTAACACCGCTGACACCTAACTTCAAGTATTAACCCCTAATCTGCCGACCGGACCTCACCGCTACTATATTAAATGTATTAACCCCTAAAGCTAAGTTTAACCCTAACACTAACACCCTAAATATAATTTTTATCTAACAAAATAAATGAACTCTTATTAAATAAATTAATCCTAATAAAAGCTAAATATTTACCTGTAAAATAAACCCTAATATAGCTACAATATAAATTATAATTATATTATAGCTATTTTAGGATTAATATTTATTTTACAGGCAACTTTGTATTTATTTTAACCAGGTACAATAGCTATTAAATAGTTAATAACTATTTAATAAGGAATTTGGACTAATTTTGTCAGGAATGTGTTTACTAAATCAACAAACTAATGAATGCAAACTATGCTCATTGGTTAATTAGTTTAATCTATCTACTAAATGGAGAAACTAGAATAAAGGGACAGTCAATACTAAAATTGGTATTGTTTAAAAAAGATAGATAATGTCTTTCACTACCCATTCCCCAGCTTTGCACTACCAGCATTGTTATATTAATATACTTTATAACATTTAAACCTTTAAATATCTGCCTGTTTGTAAGTCACTACAGACAGCCACATGCTTTGTTATTAGGTTTTCACAAGAGACTGCTAATCCATGTGTGCCATATAGATACCATTGTGCTCTCTCCCGTGGAGTTGTGAATGCCACTGCACTAATTGGCTAAATTGCAAGTCAATAGATAATAAATAAATAAAAAGTCATGTGATCAGGGGGCTGTTAAAAGAGGCTTAGCTACAAGGTAATCATAGAGGTTAAAAGTATATTAATATAGCCATGTTGACTGTGCAAAACTGGGGAATAGGTTATAAAGGAATTATCTATCTTTTTAAACAATAACAATTTTGGTGTTGACCCTTTAATAAATAGATTTTATATTTTTCCCTAGTTTTTTTACTTGTAGTGACAGTCAACACTAAAATTGTTATCGTTTAAAAAGATAGCTAATGTCTTTACCACCCATTCCCCAGCTCTGCACAACCAACATTGCTATATTAATATACTTTATAACATTTAAACCTCTAAATTTCTTCCTGTTTCTAAACCACTACAGACAGCCTCTTATCACATACTATTTTATTAGCTTTTCACAACTGGAGACTGTTAGTTCATGTGGGCCATATAAATAACATTGTGTTCACACCCGTGGAGTTATTTGAGTCAGCACAACACAGCACTAATTTGCTAAAATGCAAGTCAATAGATAATAAATAAAAAGTAATCAGGGGGCAGTCTGCATAGGCTTAGATAAAAGGTAATCACAGAGGTAAAAAGTATATTTATATAACTGTGTTGGTTATGCAAAACTGGGGAATGGGTAATAAAGGGATTATCTATCTTTTAAAACAATAACATTTATATTGCAGACTGTCCCTTTCATGAATACGTTTCAGACAGATTTGTTATTTGTTTTGCAAGCAAGTGACAAACAAATTTTAACACAACAATTTATTTTTGCCAATGACAAAGATGAATGATTATAGGGGTAAAAGATTTAAAATAAGTACTGTCAAAAGTAAGAGAAACTAATACCCCCCAACCACTAACCTTTACAGTAAAATTTGTGGAACTCTTTATTAGCAGCCCATATTTTAAAGGGACAGTAAAGTCAAACTTTCCAATTTGTTTAAAAGCATACCTAGGTAGGCTCAGGAGTAGTAATACACTTCTGGGAGCTAGATGCTGATTGGTGGCTGCACATATATGCCATTTATCATCCCAATATATGGCCAGATTACGAGTGGAGCGCAAAATTGGGCTTTTGTGAGCGCGATATTTGTGCTGCAGTTATATTTAAAAAAAATAAAGATGCTGAAATATTTTAATCATAAAAAGGACAAAACACTCTATTTTGAGGGTTTTGAGGGGGATATTTTTAAAATTAACCAGAGATCTGAGCGCTAATTGCTAATGCGAGCTTGCGGTAACATTAACCAGTCACTTGTAATGGCTGGTTATTTATCGAACGCACATAAATTGGCAAATTTGCCTGCTTATGGGTGCACAATAAATTAGTGCTCCACTTGTAATCTAGCCCATATTCTGCTAGCTCCCAGTAGTGTATTGCTGCTTCTTCAACAAAAGATACCACGACTATAAGCATAAGTTATTATCTTGGAAAGTTTTGCTTTTGGTTGCTATATCTTCTGCTAGGGTTATTGAGGCGGGAGTGAGGCGGATTAGGGGTTAATAACTTTATTATAGTAGCGGTGAGGTCCGGTCGGCAGATTAGGGGTTAATAATTGTAGGTAGGTGACAGCGACGTTGGGAGGGGCAGATTAGGGGTTAATAAATATAATATAGGGGTCGGCGATAGCTAGTTAAAATAATTACAAAATTACCTGTAAAATAAATCCTAACCTAAGTTACAATTAAACCTAACACTACACTATCAATAAATTAATTGATCCAATCAGCCAATCAGATTGAGCTCGCATTCTATTGGCTGTTCCAATCAGCCAATAGAATGCAAGCTCAATCTGATTGGCTGATTGGATCAGCCAATCGGATTGAACTTGAATCTGATTGGCTGATTTCATCAGCCAATCAGAATTTTCCTACCTTAATTCCGATTGGCTGATAGAATCCTATCAGCCAATCGGAATTCGAGGAACGCCATCTTGGATGACGTCCCTTAAAGGAACCGTCATTCGTCGGGAAGTCGTCGGCCAGGATGGATGTTCTGCGTCGGCGGGATGAAGATGGATCCGGAAGAAAGAAGATTGAAGATGCCGCTTGATAGAAGACTTCAGCCCGATGATGGACCTCTTCAGGGCCGCTTGGATCAAGACTTCAGCCCGATGATGGACCTCTTCAGCGCCCGCTTGGATCAAGACTTCAGCCCGATGATGGACCTCTTCAGCCCGATGATGGACCTCTTCAGCCCGATGATGGACTTCTTCAGCCCCCGCTTGGGCTTGGATGAAGACTTCGGAGGCTCCTCTGGACGGATCAGTGATACCCGGTGTGGTGAAGATAAGGTAGGGAGATCTTCAGGGGCTTAGTGCTAGGTTTATTTAAGGGGGGTTTGGGTTAGATTAGGGGTATGTGGGATGTGGGTTGTAATGTTGGGTGGGGGGGTATTGTATGGTTTTTTTTACAGGCAAAAGAGCTGAATTCTTTGGGGCATGCCCCGCAAAAGGCCCTTTTAAGGGCTGGTAAGGTAAAATAGCTTTTCTATTTGTATTTTAGAATAGGGTAGGGCATTTTTTTATTTTGGGGGGCTTTGTTATTTTATTAGGGGGCTTAGAGTAGGTGTAATTAGCTTAAAATTGTTGTAATCTTTTTCTAATGTTTGTAAATTATTTTTTTATTTTTTGTAACTTAGTTAGTTTATTTAATTGTATTTATTTGTAGGTATTTTATGTAATTAATTTATTGATAGTGTAGTGTTAGGTTTAATTGTAGATAATTGTAGGTATTTTATTTAATTAATTTATTGATAGTGTAGTGTTAGGTTAGGATTTATTTTACAGGTAATTTTGTAATTATTTTAACTAGGTAGTTATTAAATAGTTATTAACTATTTAATAGCTATTGTACCTAGTTAAAATAAATACAAAGTTGCCTGTAAAATAAATATTAATCCTAAAATAGCTATAATATAATTATAATTTATATTGTAGCTATATTAGAGTTTATTTTACAGGTAAGTATTTAGCTTTAATTAGGATTAATTTATTTAATAAGAGTTAATTTATTTTGGTTAGATAAAAATTATATTTAATTTAGGGGGTGTTAGTGTTAGGGTTAGACTTAGCTTTAGGGGTTAATAAATTTAATAGAGTAGCGGTGAGGTACGGTCGGCAGATTAGGGGTTAATACTTGAAGTTAGGTGTCGGTGATGTTAGGGAGGGCAGATTAGGGGTTAATACTATTTATTATAGGGTTAGTGAGGCGGATTAGGGGTTAATAACTTTATTATGGTAGCGGTGAGGTCCGGTCAGCAGATTAGGGGTTAATGAGTGTAGGTAGGTGGCAACGACGTTAGGGTCGGCAGATTAGGGGTTAATAAATATAATATAGGGGTCGGCGGTGTTAGGGGCAGCAGATTAGGGGTACATAGGGATAACGTAGGTGGCGGCGGTGTACAGAGCGGCAAATTAGGGGTTAATAATAATATGCAGGGGTCAGCGATAGCGGGGGCGGCAGATTAGGGGTTAATAAGTATAAGTTTATGGGTGTTTAGACTCGGGGTACATGTTAGGGTGTTAGGTGCAGACTTAGGAAGTGTTTCCCCATAGGAAACAATGGGGCTGCGTTAGGAGCTGAACGCTGCTTTTTTGCAGGTGTTAGGTTTTTTTTCAGCTCAAACGGCCCCATTGTTTCCTATGGGGGAATCGTACACGAGCACATTTTTTAAGCTGGCCGCGTCCGTAAGCACCGCTGGTATTGAGAGTTGCAGTGGCGGTAAATTATGCTATACGCTCCCTTTTTGGAGCCTAACGCAGCCCTTCTGTGAACTCTAAATACCAGCGGTATTTAAAAGGTGCGGGAGAAAAAAAGCATGCGTAGCTAACGCACCCCTTTGGCTGCAGAACTCTAAATCTAGCGGTTTATTTTTTTATCTATTACAGTGGTCTTTGGGAAACCGCTCCGCTTTTTTTGCCTTAGTAAATGCCTGTCAGTACAACCAGTTTCTCCACAGCTGTGTTTTTGCTTTGAGGAACATTGTGACGTCAGCCAGCCTCTCTCTGGCCACCAGATTGGTTACGGATACACCACGCTGTTAAAATGAAATTTAAGTGAAGCTGACAAGACGTTTACACGGAATAGCCTGCTGTCTGCTACCAGCACATCGGACACCGAAAGGAGGTGAGTGAAGCAACTTGTAGCAATACTATTACACCTCTGATTACCCGGGTTATGCACTGATACGCCTTTACCATTAGAGTTGGCAGTCAGTCAAGATAACCAGGAATACTAAGTGAGCACTGTGTTTATTTGCACAGGACGGTTTGGGACATCCACTATCATAGTCCTTAAAGTCTCACCCAAGGTGTCTATTCCCATATACATGTCAGATGGACTTGTATTGAATATGTGCCAATGCCCTAAGGCTCCTCAGTGTGTGTGTTTTTGTCCACAACCTGCATCATCTTCTTTTCTTTGAATGCCTTGTTAATGTCAGAGGAGAATGGGCAGACTGGTTTGAAATGATAGAAAGGCAAAAGTAACTCAAATAACCACTATTTATAACCAAGGTATGCAGAATACCATCTCTGAATGCATAACACAGATGAGCTACAGCAGCAGAAGACCACACCGGATGCCACTCCTGTCACCTAAGAATAGGAAACCGAGGCTACAATTCGCACAGGCTCACCAAAATTGGAGAATAGAAGATTAGAAAAACGTTGCCTGGTCTGATGAGTCTCAATTTCAGCTGCGACATTCAGATGGTAGGGTCAGAATTTGGCATAAACAACATGAAAGCATGGATCTATACTGCCTTGTAGCAATGGCTCAGGCTGGTGATGGTAGTGTAAACACCACGGCCTACCTGAGTATTGTTGCTGACCATGTCCATCCCTTTATGACTACAGTGTACCCATCTTCTGATGGCTACTTCCAGCAGGATAATGCACCATGTCACAAAGCTCAAATCATCTCAAACTGGTTTCTTGAACATGAAAATGAGTTCACTGTAATCCAATGGCCTCCACAGTCACCAGATCTCAATCCAATAGAGCACCTTTGGGATGTGGTGGAACGGGAGATTCGCATCAAGGATGTGCAGCCGACAAATCTGCAGCAACTGTGTAATGCTATTATGTCAATATGGACCAAAATCTCTGAGGAATATTAGTTGTTGAATCTATGTCTCGTAGAATTAAAGCAGTTCTGAAGGCAAAGGGGGTCCAACCCAGTACTAGTAAGGTGTACCTAATAAAGTGGCCGGTGAGTGTAATCACCACAATATATATAAAATCCTGACAAATATCAATAGAACATATAGCAAATCACATAATGAATGAGTTCATAATGTATAAGGACAGTCCAGGATTCCTGGTAGAGATAAATTCTATTCACAAGAAATATCTCACTAGAGGAGAAGGGCCCATTTATAGCAATTAAGTGGAAAATATTCTTTCTGGGGCTACTCTCAACGAGATACGGGCTCTTGCTATAATTTATTAATGCAAAGTTTGTTTTTCTCCTATCCGCATGTATTGCTTCTGAGTGTCTAAACCATTACAGGTATGCCACAATTCAAATCCCACACTTCACAGTTCAGTCTAAAGCTGGAAATAGTTTGATGTGCACATTTAGCAAACTCTACATTCGACCGCTCAGGGTCTCACTCACATTCACCAGCGCTGGAAGACTCGGTCCTGGGGGAGTCAGATCACCGCTTGCTGCAGGAATTCGGCCGTGCCGCTTGCTCCCCTCCTCGAGTTTCTCGCTGTTTGTGGTCCGTTGGTTTGCGCGTGCCTGCCTGGAGCGTGTGACATCACCTTTCCTGTTGACGCTCCGTTCTCCGTGTAAGCCCCGATCAAACAGGTTGGAGGATTTGAAAGTGTATCGATTTGAGGGCAAGTATCGGCGTCTCCTTTCTGGTTGATAATAGTATAAAGAGAAAGAATCAGGAGTCCCGATGGCTTGTAAATTGATCCAAAATGCTTTATTGGCTTAAAACAAAAAGCAACAGCTCTTGGGTTACAGAAACTTTTTCAAAGCTGCAGCTCAGGGTAGTGGTCACAGCTGCTGACGCGTTTCGGCCTTGTCTGCCGTAGTCATAGCTATGACTACGGCAGACAAGGCCGAAACGCGTCAGCAGCTGTGACCACTACCCTGAGCTGCAGCTTTGAAAAAGTTTCTGTAACCCAAGAGCTGTTGCTTTTTGTTTTAAGCCAATAAAGCATTTTGGATCAAATTACAAGCCATCGGGACTCCTGATTCTTTCTCTGTATAATTTATTAATGCTCTAGCTAAATGGAAGTGGATAATCACAGAAGGCTAAGAGGAACCAGATCCGGAAAAGGCATCAGCCAAGAGCACACAGGTCTGTTAACACATCCGATCTGTCAAGTGATGATACAGTAGAGGAAGGAGCATCATACTACTGTTTAAAATCTCACTCATGATCGTCTGGTGATCAATGCATCTGGCAAGGTAGGCGGTTATGTATCATGCCATAAATCCTTGGAGGTGACAAGCAGATACACAACTTCAGAGGTACAGGTGAATAGTGAGACAGCCACTCATATGTATTTATTGCTTTGGTTGCAGAAAAACTTGATAGTCCTCTTGACTCCATACATTAATCCTCTCATAAGTTTAGAGTGTAGCCCCAGCAAGAGTATTTGCCACCTATCTGCTATAAATGGGCCCTTCTCCTCTAGTGAGATATTTCTTGTGAATAGAACTTATCTTTACGTAGAATTCTGGACTGTTCTTATACATTATGAACTCAATAATTTTGTGATTTGCTATATGTTTTATTGATTTTTGTCAGGATTTCATATGTATTGTGGTGATTATATGATAGTGAGTCCACTTTTATGAATAGTTACAACAGTGTTGTTTAAGTAATAAATAAGTCTCATTTTTAGCTTTGACTAAGGAAGATATTGCCTTTTTTTCTATTTTTTCTTTTTGTACCTGTCCACTCCTATTGCAGGAATAGATAGATAATTATTGAGGTGATATACTTTGGTGGTGGTTAAAGGGACAGTCTAGTCCAAAATAAACTTTCATGATTCAGATAGGGCATGTAATTTTAAACAATTTTCCAATTTACTTTTATCACCAATTTTGCTTTGTCCTATTGGTATTCTTAGTTGAAAGCTTAACCTAGGAGGTTCATATGCTAATTTCTTAGACCTTGAAGGCCAACACTTTAACAGTTTTTCACCACTAGAGGGTGTTAGTTCATGTGTTTCATATAGATAACACTGTGCTCATGCACGTGAAGTTACCTGGGAGCCAGCACTGATTGGCTAAAATGCAAATCTGTCAAAAGAACTGAAATAAAGGGGCAGTTTGCAGAGGCTTAGATACAAGATAATCACAGAGGTAAAAAGTATATAAATATAACAGTGTTGGTTATGCAAAACTGGGGAATGGGTAATAAAGGGATTATCTATCTTTTAAAACAATACAAATTCTGGTGTAGACTGTCCCTTTAAGACATATATATATAAGTGCATTGGAGACCTTTGCAGTCAAGTAGATGAAAACATGTAAAAGCAAATTCATGCAATATTCATATTTAACAAATTGTGTATACTGTGTACAATGTTCTGCACATAGCAGAATATGTTCTTTGTATTTTTTAATAGAAATCCCTATAAGTGGATATAAAAAGTCTACACACCCCTGTTAAAATGTCAGGTTTCTGTGATGTAAAAAAATGAGACAAAGATTAATCATTTCAGAACTTTTTCCACCTTTAATTTGACCTATAAACTGTACAACTCAATTGAAAAACAAACTGAAATCTTTTAGGTAAAGGGAAATAAAAATAATAAAAAAAAAATAATATGGTTGCATAAGTGTGAACACCCTTTTATAACTGGGTATGTAGCTGTGTTCAGAATTAAGCAATCACATTCAAAATCATGTTAAATAGGAATCAGTACACACATGTCATCATTTAAAGTGCTTCTGATTAACCCCAAATAAAGTTCAGCTGCTCTAGTTGGTCTTTCCTGAAATTTTCTTAGTCGCATCCTACAGCAAAAGCCATGGGCCGCAGAGAGCTTCTAAAGCATCAGAGGGATCTCATTGTTAAAAGGTATCAGTCAGGAAAAGGGTACAAAAGAATTTCCAAGGCATTAGATATACCATGGAACACAGTGAAGACAGTCATCATCAAGTGAAGAAAATATGGTGCAATACTGACATTACCAAGAACTAGATGTCCATCCAAAATTGATGAAAAGACGATAAGAAAACTGGTCTGGGAGGCTGCCAAGAGGCCTACACCAACATTAAAGGAGCTGCAGGAATATCTGGCAAGTACTGGCTGTGTGGTACATGTGACAACAATCGCCCGTATTCTTCACATGTCTGGGCTATGGGGTAGAGGGGCAAGACGGAAGCCTTTTCTAACAAAAAAAAATCCAAGCCCGGCTAAATTTTGCAAAAACACATCTGAAGTTTCCCAAAAGCATGTTGCAAAAGGTGTTCTGGTCTGATGAAACCAAAGTTGAACTTTTTGGCCATAATTCCAAAAGATATGTTTGGCGCAAAAACAACACTGCATATCACCAAAAGAACACCATACCCACAGCGAAGCATGGTGGTGTCAGCATCATGCTTTGGGTCTGTTATTCTTCAGCTGGAACTGGGGCCTTAGTCAAGGTAGAGGGAATAATGAACAGTTCCAAATACCAGACAATATTGGCACAAAACCTTCAGGCTTCTGCTAGAAAGCTGAACATGAAGAGGAACATCATCTTTCAGCATGACAATGACCCAAAGCATACATCCAAATCAACAAAGGAATGGCTTCACCAGAAGGAGATTAAAGTTTTGGGATGGCCCAGCCAAAGCCCAGACCTGAATTCAATTCAAAATCTGTGGAGTGATCTGAAGAGGGCTGTGCACAGGAGGTGCCCTCGCATTCTGACAGATTTAGAGTGTTTTTGCAAAGAAGAGTGGGCAAATCTTGCCAAGTCAAGATGTGCCATGCTGATAGACTCATACCCCAAAAGACTGAGTGCTGTAATAAAATCAAAAGGTGCTTCAATAAAGTATTAGTTTAAGGGTGTTCACACTTATGCAACCATATTATTTTATTTTTTTTATTTTCCTTTACCTAAAAGATTTCAGTTTGTTTTTCAATTGGGTTGTACAGTTTATAGGTCACATTAAAGGTGGAAAAAAACACAATTTATGCTTACCTGATAAATTTATTTCTCTTGTGGTGTATCCAGTCCACGGATCATCCATTACTTGTGGGATATTCTCATTCCCAACAGGAAGTTGCAAGAGGACACCCACAGCAGAGCTGTAATATAGCTCCTCCCCTAACTGTCATAGCCAGTCATTCGACCGAAAACAAGCCAAAAAAAGAGGAACCATAGGGTGCAGTGGTTACTGTAGTTTAAATTTAAAAATTACCTGCCTTAAAATGACAGGGCGGGCCGTGGACTGGATACACCACAAGAGAAATAAATTTATCAGGTAAGCATAAATTGTGTTTTCTCTTGTAAGGTGTATCCAGTCCACAGATCATCCATTACTTGTGGGATACCAATACCAAAGCTAAAGTACACGGATGAAGGGAGGGACAAGGCAGGAACTTAAATGGAAGGAACCACTGCCCGTAAAACCTTTCTCCCAAATATAGCCTCCGAAGAAGCAAAAGTATCAAATTTGTAAAATTTTTAAAAAATATGAAGCGAAGATCAAGTCGTCGCCTTGCAAATCTGATCAAAAGAAGCCTCATTTTTAAAGGCCCAAGTGGAAGCCACAGCTCTAGTGGAATGAGCTGTAATCCTTTCAGGAGGTTGCTGTCCAGCAGTCTCATAGGCTAAGCGGATTAAGCTTCTTAGTCAAAAAGAAAAAGAGGTTGCCGAAGCCTTTTGACCTCTCCTCTGTCCAGAATAGACAACAAACAAAGCAGAAGTTTGACGAAAATCTTTAGTAGCTTGTAAGTAAAACTTTAAAGCACGGACCATGTCCAAATTGTGTAACACAAGGATGAAACAACAATCTCTTGATTGATATTCTTGTTAGATACCACCTTAGGTAATAACCCAGGTTTGGTACGCAGGACTACCTTATCCGTATGAAAAATCAGATAAGGAGAATCACATTGTAAGGCAGATAGCTCAGAGACTCTACGAGCCGAGGAAATGGCTACGAAAAAAAAGAACTTTCCAAGATAAAAGCTTGATATCTATGGAATGAAGAGGTTCAAACGGAACTCCTTTGAAGAACCTTAAGAACCAAGTTTAAGCTCCATGGTGGAGCAACAGGTTTAAACACAGGCTTGATTCTAACTAAAGCCTGACAAAATGCCTGAACGTCTGGAACATCTGCCAGACGCTTAACTAGCTGACAATCCTTTTTCCAAACCTTCTTGGAGAAAAGATAATATCCTAGCAATCCTGACCTTACTCCATGAGTAACCCTTGGATTCACACCAATAAAGATATCTACGCCGTACCTTATGGTAAATTTTCCTGGTGACAGGCTTTCGTGCCTGTCTTAAGGTATCAATAACTGACTCGGAGAAGCCACGCTTTGATAAAATCAAGCGTTCAATCTCCAGGCAGTCAGCCTCAGAGAAATTAGATTTGGATGGTTGAAAGGACCCTGAAGTAGAAGGTCCTGTTTCAGAGGCAGAGACCATGGTGGAAAGGATGACATGTCCACTAGATCTGCATACCAGGTCCTGCGTGGCCACGCAGGTGCTATCAGAATCACCGATGCTCTCTCCTGCTTGATCTTGGCAATCAGTCGAGGGAGCAGAGGAAACGGTGGAAACACATAAGCCAGGTTGAAAGACCAGGGCGCTGCTAGGGCATCTATCAGTGTCGCCTTGGGATCCCTGGACCTGGATCCGTAACACGGAAACTTGGCTTTCTGGCGAGACGCCATGAGATCCAGTTCTGGTTTGCCCCAACGATGAATCAGTTGTGCAAATGCCTCCGGATGGAGTTCCCACTCTCCTGGATGAAAAGTCTGACGACTTAGAAAATCCGCCTCCCAGTGCTCTACACCTGGGATATGGATAGCTGATAGGTGACAAGAGTGAATCTCTGCCCAGCAAATTATTTTTGAAACTTCTAACATTTCTAGGGAACTTCTCGTTCCCCCTTGATGGTTGATGTAAGCTACAGTCGTGATGTTGTCCGACTGAAATCTGATGTACCTCAGAGTTGCTAACTGAGGCCAAGCCTGAAGAGCCTTGAATATCGCTCTTAGTTCCAGAATATTTAATGGAAGGAGAGACTCCTCCTGAGTCCACGATCCCTGAGCCTTCAGGGAGTTCCAGACTGCACCCCAACCTAGAAGGCTGGCATCTGTCGTAACAATTGTCCAATCTGGCCTGCGAAAGGTCATACCTTTGGACAGATGGACCCGAGATAGCCACCAGAGAAGAGAATCCCTGGTCTCTTGGTCCAGATTCAGTTGAGGGGACAAATCTGTGTAATCCCTGCTCCACTGACTGAGCATGCATAGTTGCAGCGGTCTGAGATGTAAGCGTGCAAACGGCACTATGTCCATTGCCGCTACCATTAAGCCGATTACTTCCATACACTGAACCACTGAAGGGCGCGGAATGGAATGAAGAACCCGGCAGGAATTTAGAAGCTTTGATAACCTGGACTCCGTCAGGTGAATTTTCATTTCTACAGAATCTATCAGAGTCCCTAGAAAGGAAACTCTTGTGAGTGGGGATAGAGAACTCTTTTCCTCGTTCACTTTCCACCCATGCAACCACAGAAATGCCAGTACTATGTCCGTATGAGACTTGGCAATTTGGAAGTTTGACGCCTGTGTCAGGATGTCGTCTAAATAAGGGGCTACTGCTATGCCCCACGGCCTTAGGACCGCCATAAGTGACCCTAGAACCTTTGTAAAGATTCTTGGGGCTGTAGCTAATCCCAAGGGAAGAGCTACAACTGGTAATGCCTGTCTTAAAAGGCAAACCTGAGAAACCGATGATGATCTTTGTGTATCGGAATGTGAAGATAAGCATCCTTTAGATCCACTGTAGTCATATATTGACCCTCCTGGATCAGTGGTAGGATGGTACGAATAGTTTCCATCTTGAACGACGGAACTTTGAGGAATTTGTTTAAGATCTTTAGATCCAAAATTGGTCTCAAGGGTTCCCTCTTTTTTGGGAACCACAAACAGATTTGAGTAAAAACCCTGTCCCTGTTCCTCCTTTGGAACTGGATGGATCACTCCCATAACTAGGAGGACTCGTACACAGTGTAAGAATGCCTCTCTCTTTATCTGGTGTGCAGATAATTGTGAAAGGTGAAATCTCCCTTTTGGGGGGGAAGCTTTGAAGTCCAGAAGATATCCCTGGGATAAAATTTCCAACGTCCAGGGATCCTGAACATCTCTTGCCCACGCCTGGGCAAAGAGTGAAAGTCTGCCCCCTACTAGATCTGTTCCCGGATAGGGGGCCGTTCCTTCATGCTGTCTTAGAGGCAGCAGCAGGCTTTTTTACCTGCTTACCTTTTTTCCATGTCAGGTTTGGTCTCCAGACCGTCTTGGATTGAGCAAAAGTTCCCTCTTGTTTATTATTAGAGGAAGTTGATGCCGCACCTGCCTTGAAGTTTTGAAATGCACGAAAAGTAGACTGTTTGGCCCTAGATTTGGACCTGTCCTGAGGAAGGGCATGACCTTTTCCTCCAGTGATATCAGCAATAATCTCCTTCAACCAGGCCCAAATAGGGTCTGCCCCTTGAAGGGAATGTTAAGTAGCTTAGATTTTGAAGTCACATCAGCTGACCATGATCTAAGCCATAGCGCTCTGCGCGCCTGTATAGCAAAACCAGAATTCTTAGCCGTTAGTTTAGTCAAATGAACAATGGCATCAGAATAAAAGAATTGGCTAGCTTAAGTGCTCTAAGTTTGCCAAGTATGTCATCCAATGGAGTCGCTACCTGTAAAGCCTCTTCCAGAGACTCAAACCAGTACGCCGCAGCAGTGACAGGGGCAATGCATGCAAGGGGCTGTAGGATAAAACCTTGTTGAATAAATATTTTCTTAAGGTAACCTCTAATTTTTTATCCATTGGATCTAAAAAAAAAAAAAAAACACAACTGTCCTCGACAGGGATAGTAGTACGCTTTACTAGAGTAGAAACTGCTCCCTCCACCTTAGGGACTGTCTGCCATAAGTCCCATGTGGTGGCGTCTATTGGAAACATTTTTCTAAAAATAGGAGGGGAAGAGAACGGCACACCTGGTCTATCCCATTCCTTATTAATAATTTCTGTAAACCTTTTAGGTATTTGGAAAAACATCAGTACACACCGGCACTGCAAAGTATTTATCCAGTCTACACAATTTCTCTGGCACTGCAATGGTATCACAGTCATTCAGAGCAGCTAAAACCTCCCTAAGCAACACACGGAGGTGTTCAAGCTTAAATTTAAATGTAGAAATATTAGAATCAGGTATCTTTCCTGAGTCATTAACATCACCCACTGACTGAAGCTCTCTTTCCTCAGCTTCTGCATATTGTGAGGCAGTATCAGACATGGTTCTTAAAGCGTCAGTATGCTCTGCATTTTGTCTCACCCCAGAGCTATCTCGTTTACCTCTAAGTTCAGGTAGTCTGGCTAATACCGCTGACAGTGTATTATCCATGACTGCCGCCATGTCTTGTAAAGTAAACGCTATGGGCGCCCTAGATGTACTTGGCGCCATTTGAGCGTGAGTCCCTTAAGCGGGAGTCAAAGGGTCTGACACTTGGGGAAAGTTAGTCGGCATAACTTCCCCCTCGTCAGATTCCTCTGGTGATACATTTTTTAAAGACAGAAAATGATCTTTATTGCATAAAATGAAATCAGTACATTTGGTACACATTCTAAGAGGGGGTTCCACCATGCCTTTTAAACATAATAAACAAGGAGTTTCTTCTATGTCAGACATGTTTATACAGAATAGCAATGAGACTAGCAAGCTTGGAAAACACTTTAAATCAAGTTAACAAGCAAATATAAAAAACGGTACAGTGCCTTTAAGAGAAACAAATTTTGTCAGAATTTGAAAATCAGTGAAAAAATGCAGTAAATCAAACAAATTTTTTTACAGTGTGTATAATAGGCTAACAGAGCATTGCACCCACTTGCAAATGGATGATTAACCCCTTAGTTCAAAAAACGGATCAAAAAAACGAAATAGACGTTTTTTAACAGTCACAACCAACTGCCACAGCAAGCTGTGGCCCTACCTTCCCCAATAAACGACTTTGGAAAGCCTCTGGGCCCTTTAGAGATGTCCTATAGCATTCAGAGGGCCTTTGAGGGAAGCTGGATGTCACAGTTTGTAATTTTAACTGCACCAACTGTAACTTTTATACTACAACAGTGGAAATTGTTTCTAGTCAAAATTTAAGCCAGCCATGTGGAAAAAACTAGGCCCCAATAAAGTTTTATCACCAAAGCATATATAAAAACGATTAAACATGCCAGCAAACATTTTATATTGTAAATATCATAAGGGTATTACCCCTGGGAGTAAGCATGATACCAGTCATTATTAAATCACTGTATTCAGGCTTAACTTACATTAATCCGGTATTAGCAGCATTTTCTAGTGTTTTCCATCTCTAGAAAAAATTATAACTGCACATACCTGATAGCAGAATAAACTGCACGCCATTCTCTCTTTGAAGTTACCTCATTTGTGTAATCCCCTCAGACATATGTGAGAATAGCAATGGATCTTAGTTACAACCTGCTAAGATCATAGAAACATCAGGCAGATTCTTCTTCTATTTACTGCCTGAGATAAAATAGCGCAACTCCGGTACTATTTAAAAATAACAAACTTTTGATTGAAGAAAATAAACTAGCTATATTTATCCACTCTCTCCTACAACGTCCTAGCTTTTTGAGAGTTGCAAGAGAATAACTGGGTATGACAGTTAGGGGAGGAGCTATATTACAGCTCTGCTGTGGGTGTCCTCTTGCAACTTCCTGTTGGGAATGAGAATATCCCACAAGTAATGGATGATCCGTGGACTGGATACACCTTACAAGAGAAAGTTCTGAAATTATTTATCTTTGTCTCATTTTTTTACATCACAGAAACCTGACATTTTAACAGGGGTGTGTAGACTTTTTATATCCACTGAAAACAGCGCATACGAAACAAAATGGCCGCCAAGCTATGCATTGTGTATATCTGTATATACTGTATCTATCTATATAGGTATAGATATATATTGTACCAAAAACAAACTGAGTGTGCAATATGTAGAAATATTTATTTATGAATAAATAGAACATATTCTGCTATGATTGGAATGGGAAATATTAAAGGGACACTCAATCAAAATTAAACTTTCATTATTCAGATAGAGCATGCAATTTTAAACAACTTTCTAATTTACTTCCATTAACAAAATGTGCACAGTCTTTTTATATTTAAACTTTTTGAGTCACCAGCTCCTACTGAGCATGTGCAAGAATAAGTGTGTATGCATTTATTAATGGCTGATTGCTGTCACATGGTATGTGTATGCATTTGTGATTGACTGATGGCTGTCACATGGTAGAGGGGGAGTGGAAAAAGACATAACTTTTAAAATTGTCAGAAAAAAATCTACTACTCATTTGAAGTTCACACTAAGTGCTATTGCATTGTCTTGTTATCTTGCATTTGTTGAGTATGCAAATCTACTGTGGTGACTGGTCCTTTAATATGTTCATGTTGGGTTAGCGTAATTGGGAATATGCACAAGTTGGGTGTTTTTTCCTCACTTTTTTTGCTCTATTGACTTCCATAGGGTAATACGCTCCACTCGTAATCTGGCCCGAAATGTTCACTATTGAAAGTATAACATTATTGCATTATACATTAATTCTTTATTTTCCTGCCTTTTTTATTGCAATATACATTAATTCTTTATTTTCCTGCCTTTTGCTGTAAAATACATCTGAAAACTGTGCTTGTTCCTGGGAAGCCTGGGTTAAAGGGTCAGTACACTGTAAAATTGTTTTTATATTAATGTATTTTCAATGACTTGTTATACCAGCTGCAGAGTATAAAATGTATGAGAAATTGCATTTTCAGGTTTATTTGTGTATATGAAGTAGCTGGTTTTGTGCTTTTAAACCACAGCCTCTTACAATGGATTGAATTTCAGGTAATATCATATCTCATTATGTTATCATTTTGTGTACACACACTTGGGGCAAGATTACATATGCGGGGTCGCCCGCAAAAGCCGGTGTCGGCTGTTTTTAGTCGTATATTGCTATCACATATAAGGCTCTGCATATAAATGTGGCATGTATATTTCACCTGTTGGCCGCTAATTTTACTCCCATAAACTAAAATAGAACTGGCATCGCATGTCAGTATCACATATTCTTGACTTACGCGGCGAAAATGGAGACATTTTACTCCATTTTCACCTCGCCACACATAGGCAGGCGCAGCAAGTAAGTACCGTAACTGCCTAGAAGCATTAACAAACACCTAACGCATGTGCAATATCTACCTGTCAACCGCCATTCCCCCACCGCAATAACTAAATAAAATGTATTAACCCCTAATCCGCCATTCACCAACAACGCAATCTACCTAACAAAGCGATTGACCCCTAATCCAGAGCCCAAATTGCCTGAGGAACCTTTGATTCCTAAATTAGATAAGGTCTACGAGGACAGGGTTGTACCACAAACTTTCCCGGTTCCCATAAAGATAGTGAACATTATTAAGAATGAATGGGAAAGAATTGGTTCTTCATTGTCCCCTTCTTCCTTTAAAAATGTTTTCCTGGTTCTGGACTCTCAATTAGAATTGTGGGGTTCCATCCCCAAGGTGGATGGCACTATCTCTACACTTGCTAAATGCACCACTATCCCACTTGAGGATAGTTCGTCGTTTAAAGAGCACATGGATAAGAAGACAGAAACTCTGTTAAGAATGATGTTTCAACATACGGGATATTTGTTTCAACTGGCAGCGGCTGTTGCTGCAGTTGCTGGAGTGGCTACCTACTGGTGCGACTCCTTATCTGAGTTGATCGAGGTGGAGGGTTCTCTCAACGTGATCCAGGAAAGACTTCTTTCCCATTTAAGGGAAAGATTCTATTTGGGCCAGGCCTGGACTCAATTATCTCCACGGTTACTGGAGGCAAAGGTGCCTTTTTACAGCAGGATAAGAAGAACAAGCCTAAGGGACAAGGTCCTAATTTTCGTTCCTTTTGTTCGGATAAATCCCAACATCAGCAGCCCTCCACAAAGCCTGAGCAATCCACGAGGACTTGGAAGCTGGCTCAGTCCTGGAATAAATTCAAGCAGAGCAAGAAACCCGCCAAGACAAAGCCGGCATGAAGGGGCGGCCCCCGATCCGGCTCTGTATCTTGTAGGGAGCAGATTATCTCTCTTTTCAGAAGCTTGGTTTGGGGACGTGCAAAACCCATGAGTCCTGGAGGTCATCGCTCAGGGATACAAGATAGGTTTCAAGTCTCATCCACCCAGGGGCAGATTCCTCCTATCAAACCTGTCTTTAAAGCAAGAAAAGAGAGAAGCCTTTCTGGGGTGCGTGAGGGATCTCTCCTCCCTAGGAGTCATTGTCCCGGTACCTCTTGCAGAAAGAGGTCTGGGGTACTATTCAAACCTCTTTGTGGTCCCAAAGAACGAGGGAACTTTCTGCCCAATTCTGGACCTAAAAAGCTTAAACAAATTCCTATCTGTCCCCTCGTCGAAGATGGTGATGATAATGTCCATCCTTCCCTTAGTTCAGGAAGGACAGTTCATGACTACTATAGATCTGAAGGATGCTTACTTTCACGTTCCAATACACAAGGAACAATTCAAGATCCTAAGGTTTGGGTTCCTGGACCAGCACTGCCAGTTTATTGCACTTCCGTTTGGTCTAGCTACTGCTTCAAGTGTTTTTACGAAGGTTCTAGGGGCTTTGCTTGCAGTGGCCAAAACCAGAGGTATAGGGAGGAGGGATTCCTCTAAAGTCCGCAGGCCCTGTGCGTTCCTGGCACCCCAAACAGCTCCCCATCCTGATAGACTTGCGTCCATAGTTACAATCTCCCAGGATGGTCTCAAGAAGTATGTCCCTTGGGACAGGTGATCTGGACAGAGCCACAGGAGAGTTATCCTCTCGACCGGTTGTCCAGAGAAATCTGTTGAGACATATCCGAATGATCGCCATTCCACTGTCTCAGCATGCACAGCTGAAGTCATCTGAGATGGAATCTGGCAAAGGGAATGATGTCCATGCTGGACACCATGAGAACAATCACCTCCATACACCAAGCCACAGAGGGCCTTAAGGAGGTCTGGAGGGCAAGACAAATGGAAGTTAGCTTGTAACTTCTCTGGTCTGTAAGGAATATTCTCATAGATATGGATTCTATTATAGTACCCAGGAATTCTACCCTGGTATTGGGAATTAGAGAACTCTTTCTAAGTTTATCTTCCACCCATGAGATCGAAGAAGAAACAGAAGAGATCTCAAATGGTCTTCTGCCAGATGACAGGATGGTGCTTGAACCAGAATATTGTCCAAGTATATCATCCTTAGTAGTATTTTACACAGACTACTAAGCTGGGCTATAAACGTTTCTCACTTAGATTTTTTGTACGGGAGCTAAGAGAATTTACATGAAAAAAGCTGATTTAAAAAGCCAATTTATGGTTAGTTTCTCCCATCCTGGCCCTTCAATATTATTCAGTTACCATTGGCCCCTTGGTGGTGACTTTAACGATAGGCCTTAATAATCTTTCCATTTTCAATAATGGATTTAACTGTGCTAGGAGATATTATCTTGCTTATTTTTAAAGCTCTATAGTCCTCTCGGTGGGGTTATTTTCATATGCTCACAGTTATACTCGGGTGCTTTCCTGAAACATGTATTTTAATATTCAATTGACATTAATAATAATAATTATTGTGTATAAAGGGATTATAGTTTTATAATAGTACAAAGACTCCTCAGTTGCCTGTTTCTGAGCATCCATTAAAGGTCATTCATTTGTTAGTGCTGTGGAATCTTCGGACTGTATATTAATGGGCTTTTAGACTGAGCCCATCTCCTGGTTGCTCTTTTATAATAAAGGTTTGTTGGTACTGGATCTATTGGATTGCAATCACTTGTAATTCCAGATTTTAACATATCATAACATATCAATTTATATATGCAATTTGCTATAGAAATTAAAAATAAATGAAACCCAATATTTTTCTTTCATGATTTAGATAGAACATACCATATTAAATAACTTTCCAATTTATTTCTATTTTCTGGCAGCTAGCTCCCAATATTGCATTGCTGTTCCTGATCTTACCAAGGTATCCTTTTCAACAAAAGATACCAAGAAAACTACATGCTCTGTCTGAATCATGAAAGTTTAATTTTGACTTTACTGATACTTTAATATATTCACTCCACCATGTCTTTCTGTTATTTTCTGTTAATAACAAGGCTGAAAATGACTCCACTAACACAAACAATTTTTGCCTCTTTTTCCACTCTAGGACCAGTACAGAATATGAGACCACTGTAATCATTCATGGACTAACTGGGAGAGGTACCCCTGGAACTTAAATTGAAAGGATGTGGCTCTAATGATGAAAGATACAAAGCTTTACACAGTGATTAGACCAGAGAATGAGATACATTTATGTTTAATGCACAAAATATATTTTAAAAAATTATACCTTGTGACCTATCATATACCTTTTCAAATCTATTTGTCAGTGCCAATCTGTGCATTAAAATAAAACAAAATTATATACATCGATCATATACAAAATTTGAAAACACACACACATTTAATAGAATTAGAGACCCCCAACATTACCTGGCAACATCAAAGAAGATATGATAAATATGCCTAAGATTTTTCAAGGCATATGACTCTGAACTGCTCTAAAATAACAAAAAAAAACTGCTAAAAAATTACATTTTAATGTTTCTAAACATGTATTTTGTATGCAGATCTTTTGTGAGCCAAGACAAACAGCAGTGTTAATGTCCTTTTTTAACTTACTGCCTTTGTGAGTCTCATATGACCCCTGGCACATTCATATGACACCCAGTCTTTAACGGCTTTGCTACCGGAATTTCAGATTAAAACTTAACTTAACCTCTCCACTAAAGTGTGACTGATTTAAATCATCCTGATAAGGGTGGCATTGCACAAGCAGCGAATTTTGAAATGTTAAATGCAGGCAGGTCGGGAGGACAGGTTCCCTGGAGTCCGGAGGACAGGTTCCCTGGAACGAGCCTTGTCTTCTAATAAATGGAGCCCTCAGTGAGTAATAATGTTTCCTGTTTATGAAAGCTTGCTCATTTATTCATGGTGATCTAATAGCAATATAAGAGCAATAAAGTACCTCCAGAACCTTATCAATTGTTGATGGAAAAGCCATCATAACGCCTAGCATGTCTTCTGCTTTCTAGAGATAAACAAATTGTATTCATTTTAAAGTAATTACATTTATCACTTGTTTGAAATTTCCTGTGTTATCTGAAATGTTCCAGCAGCCAAACAGTCTTTTAACCATAGTTTCTTCATAATTTTAGTTGCATTAGCTCCAAACTCCTCAACCTACACTGGTCTTAAATGTCTCAATAAGTTTTGGTATTAATATACACTAACAGGCAAATTTTCTGCACCCTTCCCATTTCATGCAACAATGTTTGTATTTGCAAATGCTGAGAATTTCATGCAACTCATTGTTGACATTTAAAAGATATATTAGCCATCGTCAGCCAGTGGAATTCAAATTGTGTCTCAAATCCACCTGATAACTTAAAGGGATATTAAACCCAATTTTTTTCTTTCATGATTCAGATAGAGCATGCGATTTTAAGCAACTTTCTAATTTACTCCTATTATGACATTTTCTTTGTTCTATTTGTATCTTTATTTGAAAAGCAGGAATTTAAGCTTAGAAGCCTGGCTATTTTTGGTTGAGCACCTGGGTAGTGTTTGCTGATTGGTGAAGTCAATGTAGCAACCAATCAGCAAGCACTACCCAGGCGCTGAACCAAAAATGGGCCTGCTCCTATGCTTATATTCAAATAGAGATACCAAGAGAACGAAGAAAATTGATAGTAGTAAATTAGAAGGTTCCTTAAAATTGCATGCTCTGTCTGAATCATGAAAGAAAAAGAAATTGGGTTTAATATCCCTTTAACCTTTGCCTCAGGTGATGAGCATATAACTAAATGAAGGTTTGCTAACTTGCTAAATTTATATGTGTGATTCAAGATGATTTTAAAGCTAAACATAATGTAAGACAATATTTAATCCATGGTCCAATACTCATTAAAGGGACATAATACTCATATGCTAAATCACTTGAAACTGATGCAGTATAACTGTAAAAAGCTGACAGGAAAATATCACCTGAGCATCTCTATGGAAAAAAGGAAGATATTTTACCTCACAATTTCCTCAGCTCAGCAGAGTAAGTTCTGTGTAAAAAGTTATACTCATCTGCAGCCCAGCTGCAGGTAAAAAAAATAAATAAAAAATTAAGAAATGAACAGCAGCCAATCAGCATCAGCAGTGCTGAGGTCATGAACTCTTTTACTGTGATCTCATGAGATTTGACTTAACTCTCATGAGATTTCATTGCAAACTTCCTTACACTGAATAGGGAAATAACATGAGAGTGCATGAGGCTCAACCCTTCGGCTGTCCTGGGACAGACATACTGATATGCTGCTTAGAAGTCCTTTACAATGGGATGTGGCTACTGAGAAACATTTGAGGTAGAATATCTTTCTTTTTTACATAGAAATGTTCAGGTTATATTTTCTAGTTAGCTTTTTACAGCTATACTGCATCACTTTCAAGTGTTTAAACATTTGGGTATCATGGCCCTTTAAGGTTTGCAATGTTTGTTCAGGCCTGCCTATGTATATCAAAACACATTTTATAATAGAAGTAAATAAAGTTATGTTCAAATTTACTTGTAATTCAAATTATTTTAATGTTTGCTTCCACAAAATGTGGGAAATAGGAGGAAGCAGTTTCAGGATAACCTTATAATTTTACAATTAAAGGGATATGGAACCAACATTTTTCTTTCATACTTCAGATAGAGCATGCAATTTTAAACAACTTTCTAATAGACTTCTATTATCAATTTTTCTTTGTCCTCATGGTATCTTTTATC
Source organism: Bombina bombina (assembly GCF_027579735.1). Classification (NCBI taxonomy): domain Eukaryota; kingdom Metazoa; phylum Chordata; class Amphibia; order Anura; family Bombinatoridae; genus Bombina; species Bombina bombina. The sequence continues at coordinate 823,417,573 of NC_069503.1, read as the reverse complement.
GAAAAGCAGGGATGTATGCTTAGGGCCACTTCTGGAGCACTATAATGCAGCAGTTTTGCAAGTATGTTATCGTTTTGCTAGAGCACTAGATGGCAGCACTATTTCCTAATGTTTAGTGCTCCCGATGCCTACCTAGGTATCTCTTCAACACAGAATACCATCGGATCCAAGTACATTTGATAATAGAAGTAAATTGGAATGTTTTAAAAATCTTATACTCTTATGTCTGAGCAACAAAAGAAAACATTTTGGGTTTCATATAGCTTTAATTTTTTTTAATTTTGTTTAGAAATTAGTGCAGAAGATAATTATTGTTGTGAATATTTAAATTGAATTAATCCCTAAAAATATTATTAAATATAAATAAATAATGTAAAGTATTATTATTTTTTTAAAAATAAGGATTTTATTACCTTACTAGAATAATAATGTGGTACGTTTTATGCTAAAATTGTTTTTCAAAGGCTAATATTTACTCCAAGCACTAATAAATAATTAATTGATTCAAAAGGAGATGGTACATGATCTTATGGGAGACTGCCAAGCACCCTACTGTTGGATGATGGGGCATTTTAGTTATCTAGGCTCATGCATTTTTAATAAACAATTGATTATAAAATATTTAGTAAAACAGATTTCAAGGTAATTCTTAAAGGATATAAAAAAACAAGACTAGCACAGAAATACAACACAACAGCAGTTCTCAAATATTATATTGCTAACAAATAAGAGTTCATGTATTCAGAAAAGTAAACAAGTAAATTTTATTTATTTCATTTTAACTTTTCATTATGATTTATTTTGGTTATGAGTCTGACATCTAATTGATAAATGTATACACAAATAAATGGCTTAATGATTTTTATGTATAGGCAATGCTGGTAGCCTTGCATACTGAATTATTGAATAATAAATTATCTGTTCTCGGAGAAATGACTCCAGTGTCTAATATATAAATCACAGTTTGATTTAGGGATGCTTTGTTAAATTATTTTCAGCTTCCTGTGTCCATAAGTAAATTACGTTATGAGCCATCAAGCCAAAAACTTAAAATTATATTTTATGATCTCAAAGGGATCGATTTACTGGGATACATGTAATCTAGTCTTCAGGGACGGCAAGTTATACCTACATGGGGTCGGCAAGTTATACCTACATGGGCGTCTTTGAGCTTGCAACTTTCATTTCATTTTTACTTTTTAATTTATACTCCCAATAAAATATTTAAGGAAAAAAAGCAAAATTGCAATTTACTTTAGTGAATTATTTTGCATGTATTGACTTTTTTATAATAATAATAATTATTATTTTTATTGCTGTTATTGATAAAGCGCCATCAAATTCCACAGCCCTGTTGTAAAATACCTCAGAAATATGTGCTTGTTCTACTTTCTCCCAGACAGGCTGGAGGGATTCAAATATTACTTAAAGGGACATTAAACACTAAATAAATGCTAGATATAATAAGCATTCAAAGAAAAGATTAGTCTGAGAATAACATGTAGATTTTTTTTTAAGTTTCATTAGCTGTTTAAATATTGACAAAATAAGCGTAAGTGCAGAGTTTTATATTCATATATATAGATAGATAGATAGATAGATAGATAGATAGATAGAATTTATCATTTTATATTACCATCTCAAAGTGTTTAGTGTCCCTTTAAGTATGGTAGCATTTACCTGAGCCTGCAGCATTCTACACAAGAATTTTTTACCTCAGATCACAAGATAATTGACACTTTTTTCTAATTGGCCACAGCAAAAAAACTAAAAATGGATTCCACCAGGCTTTTCAAGAAGTGTACTAGAACCACTCTTAATTTAAAAAACTAACGCCTAGATTTAGAGTTTGGCGTTAGCCGTCAAAACTAGCGTTAGAGGCTCCTAACGCTGGTTTTGGGCTACCGCTGGTATTTAGAGTCAGTCAGGAAAGGGTCTAACGCTCACTTTCCAGACGCGACTTTTCCATACCGCAGATCCCCCTACGCCATTTGCGTATCCTATCTTTTCAATGGGATCTTTCTAACGCCGGTATTTAGAGTCGTGGATGAAGTGAGCGTTAGAAATCTAACGACAAAACTCCAGCCGCAGCAAAAAGCCAGGAGTTAAGAGCTTTCTGGGCTAACGCCGGTTCATAAAGCTCTTAACTACTGTGCTCTAAAGTACACTAACACCCATAAACTACCTATGTACCCCTAAACCGAGGTCCCCCCACATCGCCGCCACTCTATTAAAATTTTTTAACCCCTAATCTGCCAACCGCACACCGCCGCAACCTACATTATCCCTATGTACCCCTAATCTGCTGCCCCTAACACCGCCGACCCCTACATAATATTTATTAACCCCTAATCTGCCACCCCAACGTCGCCGCTACTCTAATAAATGTATTAACCCCTAAAGCTAAGTCTAACCCTAACCCTAACACCCCCCTAAATTAAATATAATTTAAATCTAACGAAATAAATTAACTCTTATTAAATAAATTATTCCTATTTAAAGCTAAATAATTACCTGTAAAATAAATCCTAATATAGCTACAATATAAATTATAATTATATTGTAGCTATTTTAGGATTAATATTTATTTTACAGGCAACTTTGTATTTATTTTAACCAGGTACAATAGCTATTAAATAGTTAACAACTATTTAATAGTTACCTAGTTAAAATAATTACAAAATTACCTGTAAAATAAATACTAACCTAAGTTACAATTAAACCTAACACTACACTATCAATAAATTAATTAAATACAACACCTACAAATAAATACAATTAAATAAACTAACTAAAGTACAAAAAATAAAAAAGAACTAAGTTACAAAAAATAAAAAAATATTTACAAACATTAGAAAAATATTACTACAATTTTAAGCTAATTACACCTACTCTAAGCCCCCTAATAAAATAACAAAGCCCCCCCAAATAAAAAAATGCCCTACCCTATTCTAAAATAAAAATAGAAAAGCTCTTTTACCTTACCATCCCTTAAAAGGGCCTTTTGCGGGGCATGCCCCAAAGAATTCAGCTTTTTTGCCTGGAAAAAAACATACAATACCCCCCCCAACATTACAACTCACCACCCACATACCCCTAATCTAACCCAAACCCCCCTTAAATAAACCTAACACTAAGCCCCTGAAGATCTTCCTACCTTATCTTCACCATGCCGGGTATCACCGATCCGTCCAGGCTCCGATGTCTTGATCCAAAACCAAGCGGGGGCTGAAGACGTCCATTCTCCGGCTGAAGTCTTGATCCAAGCCCAAGCGGGGGCTGAAGACATCCATCCTCCGGCTGAAGTCTTGATCCGTCGATGAGCGGCTCCATCTTCAAGACCTCCGGCGCGGATCCATCCTCTTCTTCTGACTACTAGACGACGAATGAAGGTTCCTTTAAGGGACGTCATCCAAGATGGCGTCCCTCGAATTCCGATTGGCTGATAGGATTCTATCAGCCAATCGGAATTAAGGTAGGAAAATTCTGATTGGCTGATGAGCTGAATTCTTTTGCACATGCCCCGCAAAAGGCCCTTTTAAGGGCTGGTAATGTAAAAGCGCTTTTCTACTATTATTTTAGAATTAGGGTAGGGCATTTTATTATTTTGGGGGGCTTTGTTATTTTATTAGGGGGCTTAGAGTAGGTGTAATTAGCTTAAAATTGTTATAATATTTTTCTAATGTTTGTAAATATTTTTTTATTTTTTTGTAACTTAGTTCTTTTTTATTTTTTGTACTTTAGTTAGTTTATTTAATTGTATTTATTTGTAGGTGTTGTATTTAATTAATTTATTGATAGTGTAGTGTTAGGTTTAATTGTAGATAATTTTAGGTATTTTATTTAATTAATTTATTGATAGTGTAGTGTTAGGTTAGGATTTATTTTACAGGTAATTTTGTAATTATTTTAACTAGGTAACTATTAAATAGTTATTAACTATTTAATAGCTATTGTACCTGGTTAAAACAAATACAAAGTTGCCTGTAAAATAAATATTAATCCTAAAATAGCTACAATATAATTATAATTTATATTGTAGCTATATTAGGATTTATTTTACAGGTAAGTATTTAGCTTTAAATAGGAATAATTTATTTAATAAGAGTTCATTTATTTTGTTAAATTTAAATTATATTTAACATAGGGGGGTGTTAGGGTTAGGGTTAGACTTAGCTTTAGGGGTTAATACATTTATTAGAGTAGCGGCGAGGTCCGGTCGGCAGATTAGGAGTTAATAATTGTAGGTAGGTGGAGGCGACGTTGGGGGCGGCAGATTAGGGGTTAATAAATATAATATGGGGTCGGCGGTGTTAGGGGCAGCAGATTAGGTGTACATAGGGATAACGTAGGTTGCGGCGGTGTACGGAGCGGCAGATTAGGGGTTAATTGTATAATGTAGGTGTCAGCGATAGCGTGGGCGGCAGATTAGGGGTTAATAAGTGTAAGGTTAGGGGTGTTTAGACTCGGGGTACATGTTAGGGTGTTAGGTGCAGACATAGGAAGTGTTTCCCCATAGGAAACAATGGGGCTGCGTTAGGAGCTGAACGCTGCTTTTTTGCAGGTGTTTTTTTTTTTCAGCTCAAACTGCCCCATTGTTTCCTATGGGGGAATCATGCACAAGCACGTTTTTGAAGCTGGAACAAGTTAACAGTGTTAAATTATTTTAAAGTATTCATTTTGCAATTGATGTTATATGCTATCAGTTTAATATACTATTTGTGGCACTACATACCACACTTTCAAACCTTAATATTTTCAATTGATGTAAAAAAAATAAAAAAATTTAAATTGAGTATAATATTCGATTATATAATTTGTTTATAATTAATATCCCTATACATATATACTGTACTAAAGTCAACCTCAAAAGTGTTTTCAATCGTGAGACTGGAAGATGATTTTTGTTTTCTGAGACTCAAGATAAATAAAGGTTTTTTTGCATGCAACTTAGATCTGTAACTCAACTAAATCAATCAACATTTTTTGTCAACCAACTCCCTGACACTGTGAAGCCTTTTACTAAAGAAAACAATGTACACATATAGGAATGTCAGGTTTTATTCATACATAGGGGCTTCAGACTCGTCGGAAACAAGAGTTAAGAAGCTCCTTAACTCGTTCGCCACCTCTGAGGCGGCGGACAGCAATCATCACGTTTGGATACGATCGGGATGATTGATACTTCCAGCTTGCGGCCGATAGGAATGTGCAGGGGGCGACATTGCACAAGCATTTCACTAGAAATGCTTGTGCAATGATAAATGCTGACAGTGTATGCTACAGCCGATCATGTCCGCCCGCACAGTCATAATTTGGCCTCATAATCTGCTATGCAAAAATATTGTATAATATACCCAATAAAAATAAAAAATGCCCTACACTTTGTTTTAGTATAGGGTTATTTTTTAGGTTAGGACTTTTTTGCATAATAGTTTTTTGTTTATGAAAAAGAGCTGTAATCACTTTAGGGCAATCGTCTGCAAAATTCCCTTATCAGGGCAGAGTTTAGTGTAGGTTTTTTAAAAGTTTTTTTTTTTTTTTGGGGGGGGGGTGGAGTGTTACTTACCTTTCAAGGATATAGTTTTGTTCTGTAAAAAAGCTATTAACTTTAATTAGGACACTGCCCGACAAATGCACTTTTCATGCAATTTTTAGAGTAGGTTTTAGTGTTAGTTTAGTTTTTTTTTTAGGGATGGTCTTTTTTAAGGGGACTTTAGATTCAGCATAAGTCTTACTGGTTGGAGTTTTTTATTTTTGGTAATGTTTTCTTGTTTTCTGTCATTTTAATATTTTTATTTCTATAATGTTAGTTTTTTTTTATTTTTGGGGTGTTAAGATGGGGGATTTGTGGTTTAGCTGTTAAAAGGTTAGGGGTACTTTGCGATGGGGCGGTTTAGGGATTAATAGTATTAGAGAAGAAGAAGGACGGCAGGCACCCACTCCAAAATTGGTAATAAAAACTTCAAAATGTATTCAAAAATGTTTAAAAGGCAAATCAGACATGGCATGTAAAAACAAACAGGGTAATCTTACGCGTTTCGTGCCCCCTACAGGCGCTTACTCATAGACAAGGTGCTCTGTGAGAAACCCCGTCTATTTATGCAGTGTGAGCCATAGATTTAACTATTTCAATGCCACACCTGCATAAATAAGGGAGGTTAAAAAACAGACTGCTTGTTGTTAGATACTAGATATAGTAATTCAAATGACTTACATGTAATACATTTTTATGAGACTCAGAGATGACCACAAATAATTTACAGGCTATTAATTCATTAGGTGCAAAAGCAGAATTTAAAGGCATTAGTTTGCATAATAATAATAAGCAATTACAAATTAATTAAGTATACAGTGAAATAAAATAAAATAAACATCCACAAAGATACCTACACTATTTGTAAAATTGGCTTGAACATTAACTCTTATTATCCTTAATCAATCGGTACGATATTTTGATAGATTAATTTTAGCATAAAGGATATGAGAAGGACTATAGGGTTATATAGTTATAAAAATACAAACAATATTGTAAGGTGTATAATCCCACGGGGGGGGTGTCAGCGCAGGCCAAAGCCTGGGGCCTAGTGTACCACCTGAGGCATATGTAGATTATCTGATAAGGGCCCCTTAGAATGACTCAGACCACGCAGCATTATGATCGAAAGCCAATTCTGTTTATTTCACAGTGCAAGCCTTTCTTATAGTGACATACAGGGTTAAGGGGATGACACGTTAGGACCGCGTCATCTTACACAGTTATACAGAGCAATTTACAAGGAAAAACTGGAACATTAGTTTCTCATAACAATAATTACAGAGTCATAACAAACTACCATCTGCGGAGACAACAAGGATTCTGAAGCCTCTTGTTTACATTATCTTATTCTATCTTATTTCTGGGCGTCGGGCCAGGGTACATTGGCAAGGCCGAACAGCTAAGGAAATTATCATAACATGCCTATAATTCTCACTGCATAATACCCCAGTATAAAGTCTATTCATTACAAAATGGCTGCGAGGAACAAGATGGCTGCGAAGAACAAGATGGCTGCCATCAGGTTCATATTACCCCTAACATACCATCCTTTTATTCTAACAGAATAACATAAAAATAGACAGGCATAGAAAATTAGTAAAGCTTTATATTATGGTAACAGAACTCTGTGAGAATACTAAAGAGAAAAATATTGTGTTGTGATATACTTTTATAGGCTAATTGTCACTGCATATAGGTACAGTCCCTCCAATACCTTCCATCTATCCTCCAGCCTTCCCAGAACTACCGGTCTACCGGCACAGAGACCCAACCAGCCCCCCATCTACCCCCAAACAACGCTGCATCGTCTATCTCTCCACCTGCATTGCTAGCACCCCCCAATATGTCCAACAGTTCCTTTTCCACAGTAAAGCATGACATAGCAACAGCACAACTGTCTCTAGGTGGCCTCTGATCACTTTAAGAACAGTCTTTGTCCATTTGAGAGCGCTGCACCTTGACACTTTGCTATAATACAGTTCTCCAACAGTTCATTTGCAGTAGGGGTGCTTATCCACGGTTCTTCCGCAGGGAGATACTGAAAATCTGATGGTTTGTTCATGGGGTAGACAAGGCAACCAGTGGATACCCATGGCAAGCAAACACTCGAGTCACAGGGAGTCTAGGAAGCAAACAGAAACAGTACAGGATGAGTACACACCGCAATACAATCACAATTATGTCCAAATAAAACGTCACTTTCATCCTATGTCATTTAAAATCAAACAAAACATTGTTGATATATAATACAAACTAAATACATTGACATTTCTCAGAGAATAATTTACAACTTCTCTATACACTTTTAAATGATACTTCATGAATACTACGCAAATGAAAACCTGTCAGACTTCATCAAGGGCCTGACTGGTTATGCTAAAACTTATGCTAAGGCCTGCCCTGTAGTAAGAATGGAAAAAAAAAACAGTCAATAAAAATAAATGAATTTCTTTACACTGTCACTTTGAACTTCTAAAAAAATAAAAGAACCTTGTGTTGCTTTATTCTGGATGGCTGCTATCTATAATGTTTATAATTCTCCAACCATGATCCTAATATTCAACAATCTCATCTGATATAAGCACTACTAGTTTACTAATTATTTTATGCAACCTAAATTCTCTCACACTCCTGTATGAGGAAAGCATACAAACAGAACATCATTTAAAACTACAAGCTCTTTTAAAGGTAAACACATCTTGATGGTAAGAATTACTCTCTTTGACAAACATCAGGAATGACCAAATTCACTTTGCAGATACCATACTAATTAATAAAAGGGAAAAATACCTTTGCTTTCATAAACTATAATTATGCTATTCCCTGAAACGTTTCTCTGTATATTTACTATAAACTTCTAGCTTAGACGTGTCCTCCTTATGTTCTAAAGGGTGAAGGGTCTAAAATATTATTCTATGTTGCAGCATTTTCCTTAAACCTATTTTCTATACTCAGTGGGCCATTCAATAGAGTACAATACTGCGAAGTTCACAGTTACATTTATCTAAAGAGTTACTATGTTAAGCACATAAACTACAATGTGCACTAATACCAATGAAGCATATGATGTCTTATACCCAATATGATCAATAAAAATAAAACAAATACAAGAGAATACAAAACAAGCAATATAAGGAATAGGGTTAAAACAATACTCCCCTAATTTAATTGGTTGACCCTGTAACAGCATAACAGGTCCTCCATATCGAGCGGTAAGGCACAGTCCAGAGAAGGATAGTCTTTATGTCCTGAAGACACACATCAGAGGAAACAGTCATGGATTACCCAGAGTCCAGTTCTGGGGCTGGTACCAGCATGCAAAGCAAAGAATGGATCCAAAGATAGTTCAGTAACTTTTTTTTTTACTGCAGTGTGGTGGTTAAAACAAGCTTGACAAAAGGTCTTTCATCTTTATCTTTTCTTTCTTTAAAGGTTTACTTGCTTTCAATCTTTAATCTTTTGAAGAGTGCACTTATGGAATTTTGCCTGTACAGATTTTACCTAAATATGGAAACTCAAAAATAATTCAGTTAGTGTGTTCCAATCTCTGAAAACAGCTGCATACTCTCATCCTGCAAATACAAATATAGTGTTAAGAACCACATAGAAAAATAAAACATTTTAGGCATCTGAAATATGAGAGCAAAATAAAACACAGAAAGGCAATAAAAAGATCAAAACAATCACCCTCATTACATAAAGATATTCATCAATACTCATCAATACTTCCCCCATGTTTGCGTAAAACATCTCATGTGACACGCAAACACAAGATAACAAGAAACTAAACGATAAATCATGCACTCCACTCATGCAGAGACAATTCTCAATAGAAAGCAAAATGAAATACACTTCACAATTCAATATGCTGTCCATACAGCACGCTTCCACAAAAGAGAAAAACATAACAAACAATGAAAACCAATCGTTCTTGTCTTACACAAAACGAAACATTAGCTGCTGACACAAATTTCAAACAACCACAATTAACTTAGAATGCAACACATATTCTGACATTCGCTGAAATGCAACACACTCAGAACACGACAAACAATTAAAAACATCCACTATGTACAAAACTTTAATATCACACAAAGAAAGCAATCACAGCAGATGCCCAAGAAACTTAAGTTGCAGATTGCACAAATAAAATTGTGCTTATTTGGGAAAGATCAGATAACCACAGTAGCCACTGTTAAAGGGACATTCTAGGATAAATGAAAATTCATTATTCAGATAGGACTTTTAATTTTAACCAACCTTCCTAGATTAAACCAAACATAGGTAGGCTCATATGCTAATTTTTTAAACCTTTGAGGACTGCCTCTTATCACAGGCTGTATAAATCTCATTACAACACCAAGAGACAGAATACACATAAGCCATATAAATAAAACCACAACTGTGATCAGATAAATTAGCTAGTTATATAAATGCAGTAGAATCGGATAAAATGTGCATCATTTGTTTTAGGGGTGTTTATTTCTAGACACCTTATAGACCACGGCTTAACTGTTAAGCAGCAATCAAAGTCATTGCAATAATAGTGGTAGACTAGTTAATAACCAAATAACTATATATTTTAAAGTGTCACTGAAATCACTTCATTAAATAATATCTCATTTATTTATTGAACGCAGTGGGGGTTATTTTAAATAACAAAGAGTTATATCTGTGAGATACAGTTTGACAGCCACAGAAATAAAATTATCATTTTTAAGCTATATTCTATGACAGAATATAATATAAATACTTGTTTCTTTGTAGTGAGCAATTTATAGTTATCATTTTTTATAACATAGAACACCAGTACTGCCGCTTTAAATGTAAAGGACAAATCGTTCTCGACAAAGCCAAACACAAGAGAGAACTTTCTTTTCTTTTTTTTTAAAAAACAAAACAAAACATGCACAGTGTTATCAGTCTTTCTCAAGGATAGTGAGGCAAGTTCAAAGTTTAATTTTTACTTAAAGGAGAAAACACTGTTTACTGCTTAAAAATATAAAATTCACACTAAAACTTGATAAATGCTAATTAGTTTAACCACAACAAAATTATTGGATTTAACGTTGTATATAATTTGATATTCCCCATTCTGCAGCTCTCCAGCCAAATATAACAACCGCATATAACACAAAAAAATAAGCTTTCTGAAAAAGAAATACTAATACAATTTCCCCTTTAAATTAATCCCAATGATCCTTATAATAAAAAATGTATACTGACGTTCATTAAATAGCCTAAACAAGCATAAGCAGCATAAGAACGCACTCACAGTGGGATGCAGGCTAATTAAAGGGACATTTTAACCAAACTAAAAATAATCTTTAATTGAAACTGCTAACACAGTGAAATATACTAGTGTTAGGCTTACAGTAAACCTCATCGTCTTTTATGTAAATATTCCCTTAAATTCTCAGATGTTATACCAGTTTTCCTGTATCCCTTTAAATATTTTCACTCCTCTGTTTTTTCTCGTTTTTTTTTCTTTCTTTTCTGTCCGCTAGTCTCACGGATCCCTACACTAAAATTGTAGACAACTTATCACTTCAGTTTGCATTACAGAGAGAATTAAGTTATGCTGCAAAAAAAATATCTGCTATCTGAACAGCAAATTTAAAATAAATATATACAAAGAAAGGTCTCTAAAAATATATTTAGCAAACTACTAATACAGGGTTATTGCACTGGTTCTTTAAATAAGAAAATGACAATTTTCTATTGCTCCGTCTACGCACTGAGCTCTGATTTTCCAGAGAAATATAAGATAATATGCCGCTTGTATAACAAGTCATGGACAATACATTAATAGCAACACCTTGTTACAGTGAACTGTCCCTTTAAGGACTAACCATTCATCACGCAAATTACATATGTATATCCTAACCATAATTTAGGCTGCTTGTATGATTTACCACACCAATTTCACCTCTGTACTGTAGCATGACCTGCAGATTAATTTACTTGCAACAAAAACGGACGCCCTTTTAGAAAAACTTTCAATTACAGCCTATAAATATATTTCATTGTGTGCACCCACGCCGTGCACAGACCTTACAAATACAACATACGTTAACCCATTAATCATACCAGAAACAATTTCATATTTACCAGAGCGTGACAAAAAATCACACACCATTGCACTTTCAAAGCCGTTACTTCACTTGCAAAAACAATATCATATCTTTACATGCCGAACAACAATTATCACTTAAAACTAAAACTGCATATGAATACCACATACTTAAAACATGCTGGTGACTTTAAAATACAGGTATATAAAATAACATTACAAAATATCTTCTTAAAACGTCTGATTTCCCAACAGAGAAACATAAGGAAACATTCTTACGATACAGACACACAAGTTCATTCCATCTCGCATACCAGAGATTCACTCCCTTTTTTCCTTTCTCAGAAAAACATCTAATTTCTAGCGTACGACATACATATATATATATATAAAAAACACTAGATTAACTTTTCACCATGTCCACAATGCATTTTTTTCTTTCCGATTCCACGCAAAATGGCCATTTTTTGCGTGGATTGGGATAATCATTTTCAAATAATACATTCTGTTTTTGGTTTAAAGCAAATCTGTTACACTCATACCACAGTGAGAACCTACAGACCATCACACAATATGCATCTCAATATACAAAATTTCATTTTTGTTACTGCAAGCAAACAAAAAAAATCTTACAAACGGAGCTGCTGTAGCAGGTTTCTTTCCTCTTTTTTTTTTTTCTTCTGAGCTATGTGCGCGCTCAGTGGTGGCCCCCCTTCTTTGCCTGCTACATTCTTTAACACAGAGATTTCTCTATTTATCAAACAGCAGTACTTACTGACAGTGTTTAAAAAAAATATTTCTGTCTTTTGCAGAAACTATTAACTCTCTTTTTCTTTTACCTTATACATGTAATTTTCTCTGTGCAATCTTATCTATGAGCAGTTCCCCTTTCTCAATACAATAATAGCCACAATAATAACATGCATAGCCACTTAATATTTTCTACGCACAGCATCAAAAAACACAAACAAATCAAAGCAAAGCAAGCATCAGATATCAACATGAGCTTCAGGTGGGTAGCAAAACTCTATTATGGGAATGAATATGGGAAACTTCAACACACGTGAGACTCACTCACTGCCAAGTTCGCCCGGAGTAGCTTATCTTAAAAGCTCCCCGTCAACTGGCATACATATATTACTTGCACGCTTATCACCGACAGGACTCACAATACCTGTCGTGTCCCAGCACAGGACTGATTACCTGTCTGGAGGGGTATCACAACTGCCGGCAGGACTATAGCCTCCGCAAACCTGTGCTTCAACCACAGGAACCCCTTTAACCTTATATCATTATCATATATTACACCTTTTTTTTTTTTTTTTTTTAAAAACACAAACAACTAAATTTAGGTTCAGATTCACAGAAGGAAAGCATGGTAAAAGCACTCATACTTACGCACTGCGAATCCCACAAACTGACACCAAGAATTGTAAGGTGTATAATCCCACGGGGGGGTGTCAGCGCAGGCCAAAGCCTGGGGCCTAGTGTACCACCTGAGGCATATGTAGATTATCTGATAAGGGCCCCTTAGAATGACTCAGACCACGCAGCATTATGATCGAAAGCCAATTCTATTTATTTCACAGTGCAAGCCTTTCTTATAGTGACATACAGGGTTAAGGGGATGACACGTTAGGACCGCGTCATCTTACACAGTTATACAGAGCAATTTACAAGGAAAAACTGGAACATGAGTTTCTAATAACAATAATTACAGAGTCATAACAAACTACCATCTGCGGAGACAACAAGGATTCTGAAGCCTCTTGTTTACATTATCTTATTCTATCTTATTTCTGGGCGTCGGGCCAGGGTACATTGGCAAGGCCGAACAGCTAAGGAAATTATCATAACATGCCTATAATTCTCACTGCATAATACCCCAGTATAATAAAGTCTATTCATTACAAAATGGCTGCGAGGAACAAGATGGCTGCGAAGAACAAGATGGCTGCCATCAGGTTCATATTACCCCTAACAAATATAGACCTTGACTTTGCTGATGATTAATTGGAATAGGTGAACTAATAAGGAAAATGGAAAAAGATAAAAGTAAATAATTGGCAAAGTAAACTAAAAATAATAAATTATAAGAAAAATTGAATGAATAAATAAAGAATAAAGAATAACTGGAATAGGAAATAGAGAACACCCAAATTATATGGAATACCCAAACTGATTGGTAAAATAAAACAAGGCAAGAACAGTATATGTAACATAATCCAGATAACAATCAATTCAATAATTTTAGTTATCAATAAAAAAATTAATGTCACATTCCCTGTTCATGCCTTGAGGGGCAAGGGTCTTCAACTTTAAAATCCAGTATAGCTCCTTTTTCTCCAAAGCTTTAGCCCTATCACCTCCCCTAGTTGGCATTAGAGCCATATCTATGATTTGCACAGATACATTTGCAATGTGAGTAAAGTGAAAATTATTAAAATGATTCGCAACAGTAGAATCTTTATTATAATTTTTTTTTTTTTAAATATTTTTTATTGAGGTAAGGAATATAACAGTACAAAACGATCACATAGACAAACCCTCAACCCATGAGAGTGTACAATAAAGGTATACAGTACTGCACTCATAACATACATCACCACAAATCTATAGAAATAAATGTAGTCTTACTCGTCTACATATAAAGAGAACGAAAACTAGAAGCTATACCAGTTATTAATAAAAAAAGTTCTGCCTATGTGGTTGATAAAAACAAAAGAACTAACCTCAGAATTTTAGATAAATATATGGGGCCACGCTGGAGCCCTTACACCTATGATTGCCCATAGTTATGAAAAGAATTCAAATATATAGCCTATAGGGCCACATTTAAGCCCATGCAAATAGCAATCTCCTTAGACTAAATAGGCCATCCTCGGGCCTCCAACCACTAGAATATATATTCAATTACAAAAAACGAAGGAGATCAAAACTATCTTTATGTAATAAAAGGCTGGGGATATTACGTGCCGCTGTGTTGTAACAGACAAATTATAAATAAGAGGAACATTTTTGGAATCTGTGTTCCTTAGTTTACTTAGTAAACAGGGACTAAAATAAGACCCTTATGTGGGGGGGGGGGGGCGGAGCAAGCCATCTTATAAAACGATGCCCATTTAATGGGACTGCGAAGGAAGGGTTTATTCTAAATAATGATCTAGACTTTTCTTTAAACTACTAGAAGAAAAATGTGGGTTTTACAGTGTTAATTTTCCCTCTATACATGTACGTGTGGGAACTCACTAAATGAAATATGAAACCGTAGTCCACTTATCATGACTAAAATCTGTGCCTCCTGTAAAGTAAGACAAGCACAGCAAATTAAAGATTAATCAGGAGTTATAACTATTTGTGTCTAACCTATATATGAAAATTAAACTATCAGTGGTCAGGTTAACATACTGGGCTTCTGGATATGTAAAAAAGTCACTCGCTAAGTTTGGAGAAAATATTATCTAATGCTCAGCTCTAAACATTAAGGCCTAGATTTAGAGTTTGGTGGTAGCCGTGAAAACCAGCGTTAGAGGCTCCTAACGCTGGTTTTAGGCTACTGCCGGTATTTGGAGTCAGTCATTAAAGGGTCTAACGCTCACTTTTCAGCCGCGACTTTTCCATACCACAGATCCCCTTACGTCAATTGCGTATCCTATCTTTTCAATGGGATCTTTCTAACTCCGGTATTTAGAGTCGTGGCTGAAGTGAGCGTTAGAAATCTAACGACAAAACTCCAGCCGCAGAAAAAAGTCAGTAGTTAAGAGCTTTCTGGGCTAACGCCGGTTTATAAAGCTCTTAACTACTGTGCTCTAAAGTACACTAACACCCATAAACTACCTATGTACCCCTAAACCGAGGTCCCCCCACATCGCCGCCTCACTCCCGCCTCAATAACCCTATAATAAATAGTATTAACCCCTAATCTGCCCTCCCTAACATCGCCGACACCAAACTTCAAGTATTAACCCCTAATCTGCCGATCGGAGCTCACCGCTACTCTAATAAATTTTTTAACCCTTAAAGCTAATTTTAAACCTAATCCTAACACCTCCTAAGTTAAATATAATTTTATTCTAACGAAATAAATTAACTCTTATTAAATAAATTATTCCTATTTAAAGCTAAATACTTACCTGTAAAATAAATCCTAATATAGCTGCAATATAAATTATAATTGTATTATAGCTATTTTAGGATTAATATTTATTTTACAGGTAACTTTGTATTTAATTTAACCAGGTACAATAGCTATTAAATAGTTAAGAACTATTTAATAGCTAAAATAGTTAAAATAATTACAAAATTACCTGTAAAATAAATCCTAACCTAAGTTACAATTAAACCTAACACTACACTATCAATAAATTAATTAAATTAAAATACCTACAATTATCTACAATTAAACCTAACACTACACTATCAATAAATTAATTAAATACAATATCTACAAATAAATACAATGAAATAAACTAACAAAAGTACAAAAAATAAAAAAGAACTAAGTTACAAAAAATAAAAAAATATTTACAAACATCAGAAAAATATTACAACAATTTTAAACTAATTACACCTACTCTAAGCCCCCTAATAAAATAACAAAGACCCCCAAAATAAAAAAATGCCCTACCCTATTCTAAATTACTAAAGTTCAAAGCTCTTTTACCTTACCAGCCCTGAACAGGGCCCTTTGCGGGGCATGCCCCAAAGAATTCAGCTCTTTTTCCTGTAAAAAAACACATACAATACCCCCCTCAACATTACAACCCACCACCCACATACCCCTAATCTAACCCAAACCCCCCTTAAATAAACCTAACACTAAGCCCCTGAAGATCTTCCTACCTTATCTTCACCATACCAGGTTCACCGATCGATCCAGAAGAGCTCCTCCGATGTCTTGATCCAAGCCCAAGCGGGGGGCTGAAGATGTCCATGATCCGGCTGAAGTCTTCATCCAAGCGGGAGCTGAAGAGGTCCATGATCCGGCTGAAGTCTTCTATCAAGCCGCATCTTCAATCTTCTTTCTTCTGGAGCGGAGCGGAACCATCTTCTTCCAAGCCGACGTGGAACATCCTCTTCAACCGACGACTAGACGACGAATGACGGTTCCTTTAAATGACGTCATCCAAGATGGCGTCCCTCGAATTCCGATTGGCTGATAGGATTCTATCAGCCAATCGGAATTAAGGTAGGAATATTCTGATTGGCTGATGGAATCAGCCAATCAGAATCAAGTTCAATCCGATTGGCTGATCCAATCAGCCAATCAGATTGAGCTCGCATTCTATTGGCTGATCGGAACAGCCAATAGAATGCAAGCTTAATCTGATTGGCTGATTGGATCAGCCAATCGGATTGAACTTGATTCTGATTGGCTGATTCCATCAGCCAATCAGAATATTCCTACCTTAATTCCGATTGGCTGATAGAATCCTATCAGCCAATCGGAATTCGAGGGACGCCATCTTGGATGACATCATTTAAAGGAACCGTCATTCGTCGTCTAGTCGTCGGTTGAAGAGGATGTTCCGCGTCGGCTTGGAAGAAGATGATTCCGCTCCAGAAGAAAGAAGATTGAAGATGCGGCTTGATAGAAGACTTCAGTCGGATCATGGACATCTTCATCTCCCGCTTGGATGAAGACTTCAGCCGAATCATGGACATCTTCAGCCCCCCGCTTGGGCTTGGATCAAGACATCGGAGAAGCTCTTCTGGATCGATCGGTGAACCTGGTATGGTGAAGATAAGGTAGGAAGATCTTCAGGGGCTTAGTGTTAGGTTTATTTAAGGGGGGTTTGGGTTAGATTAGGGGTATGTGGGTGGTGGGTTGTAAGGTTGGGGGGGGTATTGTATGTGTTTTTTTTACAGGAAAAAGAGCTGAATTCTTTGGGGCATGCCCCGCAAAGGGCCCTGTTCAGGGCTGGTAAGGTAAAAGAGCTTTGAACTTTAGTAATTTAGAATAGGGTAATGCATTTTTTTATTTTGGGGGTCTTTGTTATTTTATTAGGGGGCTTAGAGTAGGTGTAATTAGTTTAAAATTGTTGTAATATTTTTCTGATGTTTGTAAATATTTTTTTATTTTTTGTAACTTAGTTCTTTTTTATTTTTTGTACTTTAGTTAGTTTATTTCATTGTATTTATTTGTAGATATTGTATTTAATTAATTTATTGGTAGTGTAGTGTTAGGTTTAATTGTAACTTAGGTTAGGATTTATTTTACAGGTAATTTTGTAATTATTTTAACTAGGTAGCTATTAAATAGTAAATAACTATTTAATAGCTATTGTACCTGGTTAAAATAAATACAAAGTTACCTGTAAAATAAATATAAATCCTAAAATAGCTATAATATAAATATAATTTATATTGTAGCTATATTAGGATTTATTTTACAGGTAAGTATTTAGCTTTAAATAGGAATAATTTATTTAATAAGAGTTAATTAATTTTGTTAGATTTAAATTATATTTAACTTAGGGGGGTGTTAGTGTTAGGGTTAGACTTAACTTTAGGGGTTAAAAAATTTATTAGAGTAGCGGTGAGCTCCGATCGGCAGATTAGGGGTTAATATTTGAAGTTAGGTGTCGGCGATGTTAGGGAGGGCAGATTAGGGGTTAATACTATTTATTATAGGGTAAGTGAGGCGGATTAGGGGTTAATAACTTTATTATAATAGCGGCGCGGTCCGGTCGGCAGATTAGGGGTTAATAAGTGTAGGCAGGTGGAGGCGACGTTGTGGGGGGCAGATTAGGGGTTAATAAATATAATATAGGGGTCGGCGGTGTTAGGGGCAGCAGATTAGGGGTACATAGGGATAATGTAAGTAGCGGCGGTTTACGGAGCGGCAGATTAGAGGTTAATAATAATATGCAGGGGTCAGCGATAGCGGGGGCGGCAGAATAGGGGTTAATAAGTGTAAGGTTAGGGGTGTTTAGACTCGGGGTACATGTTAGAGTGTTAGGTGCAGACGTAGGAAGTGTTTCCCCATAGCAAACAATGGGGCTGCGTTAGGAGCTGAACGCGGCTTTTTTGCAGGTGTTAGTTTTTTTTTCAGCTCAAACAGCCCCATTGTTTTCTATGGGGGAATCGTGCACGAGCACGTTTTTTAAGCTGGCCGCTTCCGTAAGCAACTCTGGTATCGAGAGTTGCAGTGGCGTTAAATATGCTCTACGCTCCTTTTTTGGAGCCTAACGCAGCCATTCTGTGAACTCTCAATACCAGAGTTATTTAAAAGGTGCGGCCAGAAAAAAGCCAGCGTTAGCTACGCGGGTCGTTACCGACAAAACTCTAAATCTAGCCGTAAGTTTCTTAATATGGCTGCTTAAGGTAGTAGGTAATATTTGGACACGTAGCATGGAACAAAGAGAATTGACATTCAGTCTCCAGGCCCTACTATAGCAGTGGTATGAACCAAAGTTACTAACCAGGAGGCAGTCTATTGCATCAGCAGCAATAGGGCATATAGTAAGCAACAAATAGCTGAGAAAAATATATACACTATTGGTGAACATTACTGTGGCTAAATAGAGTCACATTGATTATAGAACAACTTAGGCACATAAGAAATGAAATAAACATTACTGTGGCTAAAAAAGCACAATTTAGTCCAGGTTTATAATATATAGATTAAAAAAAAAAAAAAAAGGGTGAGATGAGTGGTTTTTCAATAACATATATAACATAGATAATGATAGGCATGCTACTAAAGTCCCAACCTATAACAATTGACAGTGGCGTTTAGCATTAGACTACAGCATTAAGAAGTAAATATACACTATTATTGTGTTATAATGTACTCTATGAATCTTTCACAAAGGACTAGATTTGATCTGTGCATGATGACAGGACTATTAAGGTATTATGACTAGATGACCAACTATCCATAATCAATACCTAACACCGCAGAAGAGATAAATAAGACGCTAAACATGATTTAAAGCTAAGCTCTTTAACCTCATAGTGCCAGTAGTTGTCAGCTATGGAGCATAAAGCCACCTTGTGAAATAAAGCTCCGTCTCAGGGGCACGGGCCCTATACCCCAAGACAGAGGGTAGAAAGTTCACCTTACTGGCTTAATTAGGACTATGTGCAACCAGTAATATAAAAAAATATGGCAAGTACGTGAGGAATAGGGTCTAAAGGTTTCATAAAAAGTCGGATATATTAGTGGATCATAAGGAATCTGCTACACAACTATATATTAAACCAGATAGGAAGCTAAGCGCTGTATTGGTGGGAGGCTAAATTATATCTGACATAGTTTCCCTGTCAGAATGATTGCCCAGCATAAGGATGTAATAGAGGATATATATATAAGTAATAATAAAAAAAATCCCTTTTTTTTTCTCTTTCCCTTCCTAAAAAAAATAAATAAAAAAATAACAGGGTTCACATAAACTTAGGTTCTTTCACAAACCAGCATAATGAAAAGTAGGTAGGTATGGCTCAAAGTATAACCCAATTTTAACCAGGATTCAAATTTTAAGTATAGGGGAATCCCTAAATCCCAAGAGAATATCTAGGCAGGAACAGTAATGCCCAACAGTAAACTAATTGTTTATAAAACTAAAAACTTATATCTGAATATTACTAGGAAACAGCAAACATAACATAATGTCCAAATAAATATGTAGACATCACTGAGCAGCAAAAGTCAGGGCAAATACGACATGCTCAATCTACTGTTGTCATTTTACATGTCCGAGCTTTATCCAATTCCCGCTCTTTGGTGGAATAGCGATTCATCAGACGACCAGTACTCTGGCCTGCACAAGGGAATATGAAGAAGCTTATACTGTCTCCCTGAGGTTGCTGACAATATGTCTACCACTTCTAGGTTGTCAAGCATCTTGAAAAATTTGGCAGAACAGATTTTATTAAACTGTATCTTGGCAAAGGTATCATCCTGGTTGGCAAAGAGAAAATCAGAGTCTCGCAAAATACCACCTAGCTGTTTCAGAATTTCCATCCGGGAGTTTATAAGATCCCAAGTCATAGGTCCATGTACATACCAGGGGAGAGTCTCTAGCCAGTCACGAGATGTTAGCATGTATGCTCTCTGATTTGGTTTCTCCGTCTTAAACTGAGAATTTCCCAAGACCACAGCTCTACAGACGGTCACGTTATGAGCTGGATGTGTACACGCTGTGGATGCTAGTGCTGCGTATACATCGATCTGTGCAACCTCCGGTCTAGGGAGCTTGGCTGCTACTGCCATGTTAGAAATTTCTGTCTCCAGCTCTATTTGGCAAGCATCTAGGAGATTGCTTATCTCCCTGATTACGAGTGTTGTCAGCTCCATATTAGTTTAAAAGATAGGGTGATTCTACGAGATGTGTCCTCCAGTGCTGAGTTGCGCCTCTCTCTATGACGTCAGGATTCAATGGCGGCTTTCCCGCTAATAAAATCTTAAAGAAGGGGCATCAAATAGTCGTGCCAGACAGGTTATTTTACCTCTGCAGCCCCTCTATATCAGTCTCTCTGTTTCAGAACCGATAAGGGATTAGTAAAAGTCTCCAGAGCCTTCCCTGTTAGTAACTCCAGCCGCCCTCAGCTTCTCCTTCCTCTTTGAGCAAGATAAACAGTAGATCAAAGCACGTCTTTAAAAATTTTTATGTCAGTATAAGTCCCGATCCAATAAAATGTCTATTTGTTGTTGGAGAATGATCAATTAAGTACTTTTCAGATGCTATAAAACAAATAACTAGCGGGAGCTCTATTATGGTGCGTCTTCTCTCCTCACAGGCTAGCTCCGCCCCCCCTTTATTATAATTTTTAACGTCTCTGACGTGTTCACTATACCTCGTCCTAAGCATTCTTGTCGTTTTGCCTACATATTGACAGTGGCACAAGTTGCATGTCAATAAGTAGACTACATATTGTGTACTACAGTTGGCATAGAATTTAATGTCAAAGATATTGCCCGTTAACTCGCTACAAAATTGATGCCCCATGCAAACATTAGTAGATGTATAGCAGATTTTGTTTCCACATCTGTAGGTTCCTGATTTTTTAAGCCATGTACTATGTTTTTTGTTTGAACTGCACGTGACCTGACTAGGGGACAACATTTGAGACAAAGTCCTAGATTTTTTAGGGACAAATTTACAATGTTTGATGTAAGGATGAAGAGTCTCATCTGCCTTTAAAATATGTAGATGCTTTTTTAGAATACTCACAATTTCATCATACTGTTGGCTATATTCAGTTGAAAAGACTATAGAGTCATCAAATTCAGTATTAGTTTTGTGACTCTTTTTGCTGTATTCTGGTTTGACCTCTCTAATTTTTTCTTTGCATAATTCCAAAGAGTTATATTTGTACCCTCTTTTTACAAGTCTGTCTCTAAGTTCATCGGCTTGCTGATCATAGATCAAATTACTTTTAGTATTTCTTCTAAGTCTCAAAAATTGAGACTTAGGAATAGATTTAATAAGGTGGTCTGGGTGCTGGGAAGAAGCATGAAGAATTGTGTTTTCCGCAGTTGGTTTGCGGTACGTTTTAGTTATACACAGATTAAGGTCTTAAGTAGTTGACCTGCTCTTCACTGAAGGCCCCCGTGAACGAAAGTCCTAGCTCATTATGATTACAATATGACAAAAAATCATTAAATTGTGAGTCCTCAATAGGATTCTTAACAATGAGGAGCAGGCCATCTAAACCTGTGGCACAGCCATGGGCGCAAAATTCGCGCCCTCATTTGCAAATATGAATATAGCCAACAGTATGATGAAATTGTGAGTATTCTAAAAAAGCATCTACATATTTTAAAGGCAGAGGAGACTCTTCATCCTTACATCAAACATTGTAAATTTGTCCCTAAAAAATCTAGTCAGGTCACGTGCAGTTCACACAAAAAACATAGTACATGGCTTAAAAAAACAGGAACCTACAGATGTGGAAACAAAATCTGCTATACATGTCCTAATGTTTGCATGGGGCATCAATTTTGTAGCGAGGTAACGGGCAATATCTTTGACATTAAATTCTATGCCAACTGTAGTACACAATATGTAGTCTACTTATTGACATGCAACTTGTGCCACTGTCAATATGTAGGCAAAACGACAAGAATGCTTAGGACGAGGTATAGTGAACACGTCAGAGACGTTAAAAATTATAATAAAGATTCTACTGTTGCGAATCATTTTAATAATTTTCACTTTACTCACATTGCAAATGTATCTGTACAAATCATAGATATGGCTCTAATGCCAACTAGGGGAGGTGATAGGGCTAAAGCTTTGGAGAAAAAGGAGCTATACTGGATTTGAAAGTTGAAGACCCTTGCCCCTCAAGGCATGAACAGGGAATGTGACATTAATTTTTTTTATTGATAACTAAAATTATTGAATTGATTGTTATCTGGATTATGTTACATATACTGTTCTTGCCTTGTCTTATTTTACCAATCAGTTTGGGTATTCCATATAATTTGGGTGTTCTCTATTTCCTATTCCAGTTATTCTTTATTTATTTATTCATTCAATTTTTCTTATAATTTATTATTTTTATTTTACTTTGCCAATTATTTACTTTTATCTTTTTACATTTTCCTTATTAGTTCACCTATTCCAATTAATCATCAGCAAAGTCAAGGTCTATATTGTTTGTATTTTTATAACTATATAACCCTATAGTCCTTCTCATATTCTTTATGCTAAAATTAATCTATCAAAATATCGTACCGATTGATTAAGGATTATAACAGTTAATGTTCAAGCCAATTTTACAAATAGTGTAGGTATCTTTGTGGATGTTTATTTTATTTTATTTCACTGTATACTTAATTAATTTGTAATTGCTTATTATTATTATGCAAACTAATGCCTTTAAATTCTGCTTTTGCACCTAATGAATTAATAGCCTGTAAATTATTTGTGGTCATCTCTGAGTCTCATAAAATGTATTACATGTAAGCCATTTGAATTACTATATCTAGTATCTAACAACAAGCAGTCTGTTTTTTAACTTCCCTTATTTATGCAGGTGTGGCAATGAAATAGTTAAATCTATGGCTCACACTGCATAAATAGACGGGGTTTCTCACAGAGCACCTTGTCTATGAGTAAGCGCCTGTAGGGGGCGCAAAACACGTAAGATTACCCTGTTTGTTTTTACATGCCATGTCTGATTTGCCTTTTAAACATTTTTGAATAAATTTTGAAGTTTTTATTATCAGTTTTGGAGTGAGTGCCTGCCGTCCTTCTTCTTCTCTAATACTTTGGCAGTCTGATCCCCTGCAATTGGCTACGGCACTCTGTGCTTGCTGTGAATCCATTCATGGGACTCCTTTTTTCCTTCCGCTACTAGTTAGCGGTCCGGTCGGAGGATCACATTTCCGGATACATTGTGTGACATGCATGCTGCGTTCAACCTGTCTCTTCCTGTAGGGATTAATAGTGTAGGGGGTAGTTTGCGATGTAGGGCTGTGACGGTTTAGGGGTTAATAGTGTAGGGGACATTTTTTAATGTTGGGGTGTGTTGGTTTAGGGGTTAATAGTGTAGCATGGTAGTTTGTGATTAAGGTTTTGTTGTTTATGGGGTTAATAGCGTAGCTGAGTAGTCTGCGTTAGAGGGTGTGTTGGTTTAGGGGTTAATAGTATAGTTAAGTGAAACTTTTTCCTCTGGCCAAATACTTTACGTGAACTTTAAAGTTCAAGTTTTCAACTTGTAATATGAACACGCATTGCAGCCTATAGAGTATTTGGGGAATGTAAATTATTGCGAGTTTGTGCAAAGAAATTCACTTGTAGGGGCATACTGTCGGCATTTATCATTGCACCAGCAGTTCATGTGATCTGCTGGTGCAATGCCACCCCCTGCACAATCAGGGGCAGGGGGTGTCAATCAACCTGATCGTATTCGATCGGGTTGATTTCTGTCCGCGGCCTCAGAGCAGGCAGACTGGTTATGGAGCAGCAGTCTTTAGGAGCTTGATAAATATGCCCCGTATGTAACCATATCGATACCTTAAGATTATTTGTTAATATCATTCATACGTCACCATTGTTTTTAAACTGGATACGGTTTTTAAACCTAGTAATTTTTGTATTCCCATGGATCCATGTAGATTTTACTGAACATATTTTTTATTTACTTATGCATTGTTGTTTTTTATTATTGTCTTATTAAATGCTTGCATCACTTTGTTAACTATTGCCCTATTAAATGCATGTATCACTTTTCTAATTAACAGTGGTCCCAGCCTATTCAGATTTTAGCGCTCACTCACTCACAATCCTATATCTGACATTCTGCTGTCCACTAGGGGACATCTGTCAGTGAGCTTTAGGCGTTTCTACAGCGCTCGGTCTACTACCTCCTACCACTTGTAATCTAGCCCACAGTGCTAGACCTAAAGAGTGGAACCCGAATCGTGTTACGCATATTTTACATTTCAATTTTCTTCACACGCTGGGGTTAGGTTCCAGAAGGAATGGTTGTAAATCGAAACCGTTGTAAATTGAAACACAGTTTATAATGTAAGTCAATGGGAAGTGAGGGAGTTAGGTTCCAGGCCCCTCTCAAAATTTACATAAGTAACACCTAATACATTATTTTTAAAATTTTGAAATGAAGACTTTAAATGCTAAACAGCATTATAAACCTAATTAAATAATCACACAACAGACTGTATCATCAAACTAAGTTTAATGAACAAAAACATTTTTTTACTTGCATTTTTCTGCAAACAGTCCTCTACATTGTTAGCATGTTAGATAATATTCCGTCTGCACCTATTCTATGCATTTCAATCTGGAGTGATTAATAGGCAGTTAGGCACCCTCACCTCAAGCAGCTGGACAGGAAGATAATAGGGAAGTGGCTGCTAGATCTTGTTGCTTTGAAAGCTGCTCGATAGCTAAGGTCTGTTCTGTGTACACATATTAATTTCAGTCTGCTAAGCTTGCATAACGTTTCTGCAACACAAGCGGACAGCTTCACCTACTGGCTATTTTAATTAGTGCACTGGTTTTCAATGCTTTTCAATAGCAGTCACATGACTGAAAAAAAAGGTTGTTATTCTGAAACGGCGCGAATTGAACCAGTGTAAACCCCACCTGTGTGTGTATATATATATATATATATATATATATATATACCAATAATTCTATAGGAATAGATATATAGGTATATATATATATATATATATATATATATATATATATAAATATGTATTTAAAATAAAAATAACATTGTCCTGTATGTGAAAAACATTGGAATGTGAAATATTAATAACTCCTGTCGTTCTTTCTTTTGCGCACTCCATTGAAGTCTATGGAGAGAATAAGTTACCTTCAATCTTTAATACACGCGCAAAAAGATTACTTCTAAAAGTGTTAACACCTGAGCTTGAGCACTAAATAGCGCGCCACTTGTAATTTAGCCCAAAATAATTTTCTGCATCTTTAATCTCCCATTTTCATAATCTAGGAATCAAATGTGCACAATTTTTGACAAACAAAATGGCAATCTGGAGCATTTACCAATTACATCACAGAAATGTGTCAATAACTATGGAGAATTTGGATTGTGATCATTACCATGCAGATAAATAGCAAATGGTAGATTGTGGTAGACTCCTTTATTGGATCTTTTTTTTAGCTCCAAGA
Organism: Bombina bombina; assembly: GCF_027579735.1. Classification (NCBI taxonomy): domain Eukaryota; kingdom Metazoa; phylum Chordata; class Amphibia; order Anura; family Bombinatoridae; genus Bombina; species Bombina bombina. The sequence goes on along the minus strand of NC_069503.1, from coordinate 823,391,346 downwards.
GAGAGGATTTAACTGTAATTACATTTGAAGCTTTATTCATATAACTGCAAAATAATAATTACAAACTTAATATATCTAAAAGCTTTCAAAATAGCTGATGATTTCTTGAGGTAATATAGCCATTCCAGTTCACTAGGAAATCCGGTAATCTTGTGCTCTCTCAGTGGATTGATACCACGTTAATTTAGCATTGAGATAATTTGACAGCATTATTCCATTTCATCAGAAAACCCTTTTCTGGCAGCTTAGCCTCTTGAAAAAAACGTTTGCCTGTTTCTAGCAATTCATCTTGGTTCTGATCACACAGCTTTTTTAATGTTAAAGCTTTTCTGCGGCTCAGTTAATAAAGTCAATAATTTTCCATATCAAGCAAAATGCAGCTTAAATCACGCTTTTAAATTGTAAAATTTGTGGAAAACTAAAAGTGTCATAGAAGTAAAAAAAAATGCTTTCATGATTCAGACAGAGTGTGTAACTTTATCATTTACTTTCATTATAACATTCAGCTTGTTGTGTTGGTATCCTTTGTAAAAGAAGATAGCTAGGTAGGCATGAGCATGCATAGGTCTAGAGCACAATATGGCAACACTGCTTGCTTTAGAGAGACTGCTGCCCTCTAGTGCTTAATATTGTATAACATTGTTAAAAACATTTACCTAGATTTTGAGTTTTGCGTTTACAGCTTTTAACTCTGAAAAAAGTGCGATTACGCTGGAATGGCAGGAACGAATATTACGAGTCGCGGCGGTATAGCTATACCGCAAGCATTTTAGCCTGTCACGCAATGTCCATTCCGCACTCAAAAAAATTAAGTTTCAGTGTGGGATTTTCATAGCGCTGGTATTACAGGTTGTGCGTTCAGGCTAAAATGCTTGCGTTAATGCCTATACCGACACGATCCATACTGCCATCTGAGAGCAGTAGTTATGGATTTTGTGAAACAAAAATGTTTCACAAAACTCATAACTAAAATGTTACAAAGTACACTAACACCCATAAACTACCTATTAACCCTTAAACCGCCACCTTCCCACATTGCAAACACTATATTATACATATTAACCCCATATCTGCCGTCCACCCACATTGTGACTATTAAATAAATGTAATAACCCCTAATCTGTCGCCCACCCATATATTAACCCCTAAACTGCCGCTCCCTGACATCGCCGACACTATAATGAAGATATTAACCCCTAAACCGCCGCTCCCCGACATGGCTGCCACTAAATAAAGCTATTAACCCCTAAACCTCCGGCCTCCCACATCACCGCCACTAAATAAATCTATTAACCCCTAAACCTCTGGCCTCCCACATCGCCACCACTAAATAAACCTATTAACCCGTAAACCTCCGGCTCCCCACATCGCAAAACCCTAAATTAAACTATTAACCCCTAAACCCAACCCCCCCTAACTTTAAATTAAAATTACAATATAGCTATAGTTAAATAAATAAAAACTTACCTGTAAAATAAAAATAAACCTAACATTAAACTATAAATTAGCCTAACCTTACTATTCTAATGAAATTTAAAAAAACTACCAATTAAAAATCCTAAATTACAAATTAAAAAAAAACTAATCCTACGAAAAAAATTTAAACAATCTAACATTACAAAAAAGTTAAACACTAAAATCACGAAAAATAAAAAACACTAAAATTGCAAAAAATAATAACGAAATTATCGAAAATAAAAACAATTACACCTAATCTAATAGCCCTAAACAAATAAAAAAGCCCCCCGAAATAAAAACACCCCCTAGACTACAATAAACTTCCAATAGCCCTTAAAGGGGCCTTTTTGTAGGGCATTGCCCTAGGTTAAACAGCTCTTTTACCTGTAAAAAAAATAAAAAGTCCCCCCAACAGTAAAACCCACCTGCCAGTGCCAACCTACCAACATAATAAACCTAACTGCCCTTAAAAGGGCATTCAGCTCTTTTACTGCCCTTAAAAGGGCATTCAGCTCTTTTACTGCCCTTAAAAGGGCATTCAGCTCTTTTACAATTGCCCAAAGCCCTAATCTAAAAAAACAACAACAAAAAAAACGAAAAAAAAAAAACACTAACACAATAACCCCATAAAATCTACTCACGGTTTCTGAAGTCCGGACATTCATCTTCATCCATTCGTTATAGCGATCGCCATCCCGCACTTCAGGTGTTTTTTTTCTTTTAACATTTTCTCCCCATTGATTTCTATGGGGAAAAGCGTGCACGAGCACATATACTCAGCCCTTGGCTTTTGTGCGGTATGGAGCTTACCGCACCATAACGCACAGCAGCTTTTCAGTAACTCGTAATGGCAGCGCTATGGAGAGAGAAATGACGCAATTTTTTGGGCGTTATTTTCGCACCCTGTTTAGCGCAAAACTCATAATCTAGGCAATTGTTACAAAGACTGTTGCTGTATTGTGTTCAGGACACCAAAAATGTATTTCTCATCATATGTCATGAATTGATATTCATAGTGAGATGAAAAGCTGCATCTCACTATGGCTTCATTTCTTTTGGTATTATGATGCTCTGAAAAAATCCCCATGGTAAAAAATTTTGAAAAGTTTGTGATACACCTGTTTTTTTTACTTATTTATTACATCCCCAATTCTGAAAAAAGTTGGGACAGTATCTAAAATGCAAAAAAAAACAAACAAATAGAGTCAATTGAACATTCAATTCACCCTGTACTATATTGAAAACACATTATTAACACATTATTTGATGTTTTACTTTGTGAATTTAATGTATTTTTTAAAATATACCCTCAAATATTGAAATATAACATATTTCAAATCTGATGACTGCAACGCACTCCAAAAAAGTTGGGACTGGGGCAATTTAGGACTAATAGCAATATGACAGATTCAAATAAGGTTATGTGAAACAGATGAGACAATTGTGTAATCATCATAGTATAAAAGGAGCCTCCTTCAAGAGCAAGGATAGGTCGAGGCTCGCCAATCTGCCAACAGATGCATTAGCAAATAATTTTGAGAACAACATTCCCCAAAGACAAATCAGTCGGATTTTGGCCATTTCACCTTCTACAGTGCACAATATAATTAAAAGATTCAAGGAATCCGGTCGAATCTTGGTGCGTAAAGGGCAACGCCGAAAACCACTTCTGAATGCATGTGATCTCCAATCCATCAGATGTCACTGTCTCAAAAACCGTTATGAGTCTGTAATGGATATCCTGACATGGGATCGGGAATACTTTGGTAAACCTTTGTCAGTCAACACCATTCACCACTGCATCCACAGATGCAAGTTAAGGGTTTACCATGCAAAGCAGAAGCCATGCATCAACACTGTCCAGAATCGCCACGACTTCTCTGGGCTCGGTCTCATCTGAAATGGACAGTAGCACAGCAGAATCGTGTTTTGTGGTTCAACATTTCAAATAGTTTTTGGAAAAAACACCTGTCGTGTTCTCTGGGCCAAATAGGGAAAAGGACCATCCAAGCTTTTATCAGCGTCAGGTCCAAAAGCCCTGACGCTTTTGGACCCGGTGTCTTCAGTGCCCAAAAGCTCAATAAGTGTTATTAAAAGAAAAGGTGGTGCTACACAGTGGTAAACAGTCGACTGTCCAAACTTTTTTTGGAGTGTGTTGCAGTCATCAGATTTGAAATGAGTGTATATTTTTAAAAATACGTTAAATTCACAAAGTAAAACATCAAATAATATGTTTTCAAAATAGTACAGAATTAATTGAATTTTCTAGTGACTCTTTTTGTTTGGTTTTTGAATTTTCCATACTGTTCCAACTTTTTTGGAATTGGGGTTGTATTTTAAATATCTAGATATTGTTGTTGTTTTTTTTAGTTTTTCATATGTTAAGCTGTGGTTTGGCTATATTTGATTTGGTCCTTATCTGCCATCTAATGTTGTTTCTATTAGACATGTGCATGGCGAAAAAATTTGGTTCGGTTCGGATCGATTTGGATTTTTTCAAATTTCGGTTTGGATCTATTCGAATTCGGAAAAATTTGAATCAATTTGGTTCGGATTCGTTTTGGATTTATTGGGATTAGAATAAATTCGGCTGGATTTGGTTCGGTTCGGTTCGGAATTTCGGTATGTGTTAGGTGGGATCTGCTGTGTATTAGACTAGTATTATGTACTGTATATTAGGTGTAACCCATAGCAGAGTGATATAACCTAATATACTGTACAATACTAGTGTAATCCATGGCCATCCGAATCTACCGAATAAATCTGAACTAATTCCGATTTATTCGGTAGATTCGACACTATTTCAATTCGGAAATTCAAATTGATCCGAATCTCCGAATTTAACGAATTCGGACGAATTTCCGAATCGATCCGAAACGAATCGCACATTTCTAGTTTCTATATTTCTTGCGCTATAGTAAATTAAATTGTGTGAAAATTAGTGTTATTACTAATTCAAACAGCACCGCTTCTAATGGGTTTCCTTGGCTTGGATAAAAAAAAAAGCAAACAATTACAGAACTTACATAGAACATTTTCACATCCAACATCTGATGGATTGGAATGGGGTCTTTATTGTTGTTTGTGCTACCTCCTTTTTTTCCCTCTTTTTTATATCATCTATAAAATTCCTCCCAACGAGGGCTAGATTATGAGTGTTGCTGTAACTATTGCGTGAAAAAGATAAAGGATATATATTGCAGCTCTTTGCGGGTGTCAGAAGTATTGTGCATATTATGAGTTGAAAATAAACCCGTTTGCTTGAGGGCAATTGGATTTAATGCATGTCGGGTTAGTGGGACTTCAGAGCTCTGGTTAACAGTTACGCAAGAAGAAATGTGGCACAAAAAAACATAAAAAATACATTTAAAAGTACAAAAGCAAAGGGCTTTAACATAGAGATACACACATACACATGTTTAAAGATGTAAATGTATGTTTATATATGTGTGTACATATGTATGTATGTGTTTTACTGTATATTTACTGTATATGTTTCAAGTTCCAATGTACTTTACTTAGAGGATTATGTACTTTTTATTCTTAAATACATATATCTATATATATTTATACATACCTATAGACTATCAGAAATATAGAAATATATAATTAAGAATAAAAAGTACATTATTTTCTATGAGAACATAGGAATGTAAAATATGCGTAATAAGTTATTAGAATATATTGCATATGAAATATCAAAATATATTAATATTTATTACAATTATTATAGATACTGTAAAAACATAGATATATTCTATGGATTTTGTTTTACAAATTTACAGTATATATTATTATTTTATTTTATATATATATATATATATATATATATATATATATATATATATATATATATATATATATATAAACTTTTATATATATATATATATATATATATATTTTATATGTAATATTTCAATAATGCGCCTTAACCCGTTAAGGACCGACGACGTATAGGGTACGTCCTGCAAAAAAACAGCGCTGGAAACGATCTAGATCACTTCCAGCTGCTCTAACAGTATTGCAACGATGCCTCGATGTCGAGGCATCCTGCAATACTGTTCCCGACTGCCGGGACCTGGATTGATCACTCCCCCACGAGGAGCCCGGCAGTCTAGCAGAGCATCGGAAGTGATCGGACAGGCTTCCGATGCTCTGTGTGCTGAATGCCTCGGTGGGTTGAGGCACTTAGTTACTAATAATTAATTTTTTTTTTCTTAAATAAAATAAGCCATATAGCCCCCCCCCCCCCCACACCCCCATGAGGCTTCAAAGATGGCGATGCCCAGTGCATCATGGGGCCTCTGGGGCTGTCCCTAGCTTGCCTCATCATAGGGGAAGGTTAGGGTCATCCAATCTGAGCTTGCTACAATATAAAAAAAAATGATAATAAAATATTTCATTTGTCTGATCATAGAATCAGAGAATAACTCGCAGCAAAGAACGTCAGAGCAACCGGAACTAACGGTAAACATCTCTGCATATGCTCTTAATGATGTCGAAAGAGAAGTACTTCAGAAAGGACTATCTTTTTGTCCGGTTACTAAATGTGACTTTTTTGAATTACAACGTGATCTTTTTTCTTTTTTTAGGAATATTAAGTTAAAGGCATATTTTGCAACATTAGAGTCTAAGAGTAATGACATATTGAGATGTAATGAATTGCTGCATGATGAAAATCCCTTATCTTTAAACACTTTAGATCTTAAAAACAAAAGTTCTTTTACACCTAATGTCTATAATAATAGCATTGAAACATTTATACAGCTAGTGTTAAGGGATATCAATATATTGAAAGAAAAAAATCGTGTATCTATAACATCGAATAAGCATAAGAATTTCTCTAAGGCTGAATGGCTTGCCCTGTCTAAATTAAAGGAGAACAAAGATATTATTTGTAAACAGGCCGACAAGGGCGGCGCAACTGTCATCCTAGACAAAACATACTATATACAAGAAATTGAGAAACAACTTTCAGACCAGAATGTATATAAGGTTTTGAATACTGATCCATCTTTTGGGATCAAGAAATGTCTTGTTAATTGTGTGAATAGGGCAGTGTGTAATGGACTTATTTCTATAAAAGAACAGAAGTATTTAATACCTGATTCATTCTCTATACCAGTCCTTTACACACTGCCCAAAATACACAAAGATAGTTCTGCTCCACCTGGACGCCCCATAGTAGCCAGCACAGATTCTATTCTATCTAATGTATCTAAATATCTTGATAGAGTACTAAGACCGTTTGCTACTCAATCTATGTCTTACATTAGAGATACTGGGGATTTTATAACAAAGTTAGATTCCTTACAATTACAAAGTGACAAATTTATCTTATTCTCATTAGATGTAACATCATTGTACACATCAATCACACATGAGAGCGGGATGGGCGCTATGAAACAAACCATTATGTCTAGTGGTAAATTCTCTAATTCTCAATGTCATTTTATTCTTGAGCTACTACAGTTAATTTTATACCACAATTATTTTCTTTTTCAGGATACTTTTTACATTCAATGCCAGGGGACTGCGATGGGGTCCAATGTCGCCCCCACATATGCCAATGTCTTTATGAATATCTATGAAGAGAGGTTTGTATACACTCAGAAAGCATTCCAAAAATATGGATTATGTTGGTATAGATATATAGACGATATTTTTGGCATATGGGGGGGTGACATTGGCTCATTGCAGTCCTTTGTAGATGACCTCAACATTTCAACTAGACACATTAAACTTAAATTGGTATGTAGTGAGGTATCTATAGATTTTTTGGATACTACTATTCAAAAGAATGGTAGAGAACTAAAGGTTGATTTATTTAGGAAAGAAAGTGATAGGAACAACCTATTGAAATATGAAAGTGCACACTATCCACCTCTTATCAACAGTCTTCCCAAGAGTCAGCTCTTAAGAGTTAAAAAAATTGTTTCAGATGATCAGCTAGCTCACAGTAGACTTAGAGAAATGGGTAATCTGTTTCTACAGAGGGGTTATCCAAAGCCCTTGATTGAACGCCATATTAAAGAAGTAGAAAATATCCCCAGACAAACTATTCTTAAAGGAGAATATAATTTAGACAAGAGAAGAATAAAAATAAACGTATGATTTTCATATCTAGATTTAACCCTTTAAGTAATAAGATCAATAACATTATTAAGAAACATTGGTCCACCATCAAAGACTTGAACCCTAATGTTACTGATTTCCAACAGTTACCTATGCCTGCATACAGGCGATGTAAAAATATTAAAGACTCATTAATAAAAGCAGATATAGGTCCAAAAAAGAAACAAGTTCAAACAGTGTTATCTACTCCCAAATTAGGATGTTTCCCCTGTCTCAATTGCTGTAATTGTAATAATATCATTAGAGGAGATAGCTTTTTTCACCCTCTTACTGGAAGGAAATATAAAATACCAGGCTTCTTTACTTGCAACTCTGATTATATTGTCTATCTAATTAAATGTCCTTGTTCCAAAATTTACATAGGAGAGTCGACTAGGAGAATAAGAGATAGAATAAATGAACATAAATCTAACATACGGTGTGGCATTAAAGAAGCCCCTGTTGCCAATCATTTTTTGACTGCAGGACATAGTATTTCTCAATTGAGATTTCAGATAATTGAGCAAGTTAAGAGACCAAGAAGAGGGGGGAATAGACAAAAATTACTAAAAAGTAGAGAGACTTTTTGGATTTATACTCTGCAATCCCTCATTCCATATGGAATGAATAAAGAGATAGATTGGAACATTACAATGTGAGTTAGTTCCACTTGAGATTTATTCATTTCTTTCAATAGTCTGGCTATGTGATTTGAAACATTTATTTTAATCATATATGTGTGGGATATTATCATATCTTTGGTCAGGGGTTTTGCATTCTTTCATATATCTACTGAAATGTTATAAGGATTTATGTATGTACATATATATATTGCCATCCCCTTTTTTTCTGTTTTTTGCCTGTGAGTGAACCAAGCAATATGTAAGAATGATTAATGACCTTGTTTTACCACTAGAGGTTGCTAAAGAGTTCAATGTTGAAACAAAATGCATAAAATTCACCTGTATAGGTAATTATCACCTCCCCCAAGGTGGGTATATAAGGAGTGGTTATAGGTCCTGTTTTTAATCACATGATTAAGGTCATCTGACCGAAACGTCGTGTTCTGTGCTGTGTTTGGAGATGTCCCAATAAAGATACACTTTTATTCATCTTTGGTTGGTGCTGTTCTTTTTGTGAAATTTGTCTGATCATGTCAATATTTGTAAATATTGACACTGATCAGTGTGGATCTCCCTCCCTCTCCTCACTTGCGTTTTTGTTGGAGAGAGAGAGATCTGTGTTTAGGAGAGAGAGATTTATTTCATATATTTGATTAAAAAAAACAAAGGTTCTTTTCAGAGCCATTAACCCCTAGCTTGCCAGTGATCACTGGCAGTAATAGCTGTACTTTTTTGCTGTATGTGCATTTTTTTAGGGGTTAATTTTTTTTTTTCAGAGCCATTTAGTTAATTTAAATTTAAACTTTTTTTTTTTAGTCATTTATTTTTTTCAGCGACAGATAAAATAATGTCACAGAGAATATATAGTGCTGAGGAGGCGTATGCCATCCTTGCATCAGAGTCAGATGCCTCTATGTCTGACTCCAATTTTGACCCTGCCATATGCTCAGATACATCATTAGATGCAGTCTCAACGGATAGTGATGTATCTGTGGCTGCTAGCCCCCTGCAAGCCCCCCTGCCAGAAGGAGGCGTGTTGCTGCCATTGCCGCTGAAGAGTGGGTAACGCCTCATCTCCAGAGGCCAGATATCCCACCCTTCACAGAAAATCCTGGCATCAATATGGATGTAGCAGGATTTACCCCCAAACGGTTTCTGGAGGTGTTTCTGGGCAATGATGTATTGGGGAACATTGTCCCCCAAACTAATTTATATGCCCATCAATTCCGTGCTGCAAAGCCTGAAACATATTTGGCAAGGCAGCAACGGGCCTCCATCAGTGTGCCAGAATTTAAATTCTTGGCATTGACTATGCTGATGGGCATCATAAAGAAGCCCTCCATTCGCTGATACTGGAACAATAGCCTCATCTGCTGTACCCCCATTTTCTCCCAGAGTATGTTGAGGAAGAGGTATGAAATGATTCTACGTTTCATGCACTTCAGCGACAATAGCCTGTGCCCCCCTAGGGAGCATCCCCAATTTGACAGGCTGTATAAAATCCGCCCCCTGATTACCCACTTTGCTGCCAGGTTTGCAGAGGCTTATACACCTGGAAGGAATATATGCATGGATGAATCCCTGATGAAGTATAAGGGAAGGCTGGGATTTAAGCAGTATATTCCTTCCAAGCACTCCAGGTATGGGGTAAAGGTGTATAAGCTCTGTGAGAGCGAGACTGGGTATACTCAGGCCTTTCCGGGTGTATGAGGGAAAGAATAGCCACCTTGACCCTGCAGGTTGCCCAGAACATATGGGAACCACTGGCAAGATTGTCTGGGACCTGATATTACCCCTAATGAACAAAGGGTACCACTTGTACTTAGATAATTATTATACAAGTATCCTTTTGTTAAAGCTACTGTATTGCTTTGATACTGTAGCTTGCGGTACAATTAAAAAGAACCACACAGGCTTCCCAGGACAACTTGCACACACCCGGCTACGGAGGGGGGAGACCTCAGCTCTGCGCCAAGAGGAGCTGTTGGCACTTAAGTACAGAGACAAGAAGGATGTATACCTTCTTACCACCATCCACACAGAGAGGGTGGAGGTCTCTGTACATGGCAGAGCTGAGATCATAAGTAAGCCAGTGTGCATCAAGGCTTATAACCGGCATATGGGTGGGGTTGATCTGGCAGATCAGCTGCTGCAACCCTACCTAATTATGTGGAGGACAAGGGCCTGGTACAAAAAGGTTGCAATTTACTTAATGCAGATTGCAACCCACAATGCTTTTTTGTTGTTCAAAAAAGTAAACCCCAGAATGAAAGACGTTTTTACAGTTTGAGCTCCAGATCATTTCGGAGATTTTGTACTAAGATGCACCTGCTCCCCGGGCGGTGATGGGAGAGAGTAGAGTTGGGGCTACCCATTTTATTTTTAAAATCCCCCCTGCTGCCGCAAATCAGAAACCACAAAAAAATGCAGAGTCTGTACCAAGAGGGGCAGAGAAGGGACACCATATATTACTGTCCTGATTGCCCTGGACAGCCTGGCATCTGCATTGGGGACTGCTTCAAGTGGTATCATTCAATGGTCATTTTTAAAAAAAAAACATGTAATTTGCTATTCTTTTTGGTTATGTTCACTGTTAGAGGGTTTTTTTTTTTTTTTTTTTTTTTTTTACTGTGCCAGATTTGTACTTTTCACTACTTTTACCAAAACCCCTGACAAACCTATGCATGGGGGGCATAGGTGTACTCAGGATGACTTGCAGAAAAGAATCTGGATTGTTTTTTTGCAATAACTTACAACAGTCTCTCCTAAATCATAGTCAAAAAGCAATGTATGTAAAAATGAAAATTGAAAAATTACCACCATACACTTTCTCCAATTTTTTTGGCTAAAACGGTTGCATCAAAGGCATCTCAAAGAACACCATATACAATACCTTGGGGTATCAACATTTCAAAAATATACACTTTCATGGCAATAAATAAAACTGGGGTATGCAATAGGCCCCAAACAAAAGATAGGCCTATCAGAAGAAATACTCTCACTTTTTACAAGTTATAAAATTGTAACAGAACCTTCCCAAAATCCTGGCAAACCTATGCATGGTTTTGTGTGTAAAAAATGAGAAAATACCACCACACATTTTCTCCAATTGTTTTGGCTAAAACTGTTGCATCAAAGGCATCAGAACACCCCATATTCAATACCTTGGCGTCTAAACTTCTGAAATATATGCACGTTCATGGCGAGCAAATAAATTGGGGTATGTAAAAAAGCCCCCCAAAAGAAGATAGTCAAAGAAGATATGTTAAGTTTGAAAAAATCATAAACACATGTCAGAAGTTTGGTATTGCAAACTTCAAACAAGCCAACAAACCTATGCATAGGTAGTATCACTGTACTCCGGAGATCTTGCTGAACAAATATTAGGGTGTTCTTTGGCAGTAACACATAACAGAAACTGAGAATTTATGCCTAAAGTATAATGTGTGTGAAAAATAACACAAAAAAATGACAACCAAAAAGTGCCTGCATTTCAAATACCCTAGGGTGTCTACTTTTCAAAAATATATGGTTTGATGGGGGTAAATTACATTGGCTGGATTCAGAAATGACCCAAATAGGACATGGGTGCATGATGACAAATGTGAAAATTCCAAGTTGGAAGACTAAAATGCGCCCCCTAAAAATAAGGGCTTTTAACTCCCTAAGAACCCAACAAACGTATGCATGGGTGGTATCACTGTACTCAGGATATGTTGTTGAACACATATTGAGGTGTTTTTTTGCAGTAACACATAACAGGAACTAAGAATCCATGCCTAAAGTACAATGTGTGTGAAAAATAACACAAAATAATGACTACCCAAAAGTTTGACAAAGACTGGTGGTTGAATTAGTGCATGGAAATTGTTAAAATACCAGCTTTTCAAACACCCTAGTGTCTAATTTTCAAAAATATAGGGGTTGATGGGGGTAAATTACATTGGCCGGCTTCAGAAATGACCCAAATAGGACATGGGTGCATGATGACAAATGTGAAAATTCCAAGTTGGAAAACTGGAATGTGCCCCCTAAAAATAAGGCCTTTTAGCCCTCTAAGAACCCAACACACCTATACATGGGTGGTATCACTGTACTCAGGAGATGCTGCTGAACACATATTGAGGTGTTATTTGGCAGCAACCCTTAACATTCTCAGTAAATGTATTCTTAAATTACTAAAAAAAAAAAATCTTTCAAACTTTGGCATAGATTGGTGGTAAAATAATTGCATGAATAGCCTTAGTCCCAAACGGTCAACAAATGGAAAAGTGGTCTGGTCACTAAGGGGTTAAAGGAACAGTCAAGTCCAAAAAAAAACTTTCATGATTCAGATAGGACATGCAATTTTAAACAAGTTTCCAATTTCCTTGTATCACCAATTTTGCTTTGTTCTCTTGGTATTCTTAGTTGAAAGCTAATCCTAAAAGATTCATATGCTAATTTCTTAGACCTTGAAGGCGCCTCTAATCTCATTGCATGTTGACAGTTTTTCACCACTAGAGGGCATTAGTTAATGTGTTTCATATAACCTTTAACTCATGCACGTGAAGTTACCTAGGAGTGAGCACTGATTGGCTAAAGTGCAAGTCTGTCAAAAGAACTGAAACAAGGGGGCAGTTTGCAGAGGCATAGATACAAGGTAATTACAGAGGTAAAAAGTGTATTATTATTATAACTGTGTTGGTTATGAAAAACTGGGGAATGGGTAATAAAGGGATTATCTATCTTTTTAAACAACAAAAAATTCTGGTGTTGACTGTCCCTTTAATATTACTACATTTCCATGTGCACTAACCCAACCGCGTTTAAAATCTAAATTGCGAAACCAATGCGCAAAATGCATATTTTATATTTATATATTCTTAACATACATACAAAGCAATCTACTTTTTATTATTAAAAATATTTTACTGTTGTAATGTAAAATACATATCTATACCTATATATCTATAGGAATAGATATATAGGTATATACTGATGTATATAGAAATGTGTATTTAATAATGAACAGAACATATTCTGCAATGTAAAGAACATTGGGATGTGAAATATTAATATTTAGAGTTCTTGAACAAGCGGTCAGGTTTGTGTGTGAGTAACGGTGTTTGTTTGTTTTTGCCCTTCATTAACTCCTATGGGAGGTTGACGCAGTTGCAATTTTTTTTGGGGGGGGGCGTGTGTCAGGTTTACTCTCACATGCAACTTTTTACATTCAAATTGTAATACGAACGCAATCTGAAGCACTTAAAAAGCCTCCATCTAGCAGAGGTAATGCACGAGCAGGAGCGCTAATTTGTGCTCCACTTGTAATCTAGTCTAAAATAGATAGGAGAATGTTTTGCCGCAGTAGTAAAAATAATGGATGTTGAAAGCATTTGTTATTTTTGTACAATTTTTTTATGTTTCATGCTTATTTTTGCAAATTAACTTTATATCCATGTAATTTAACATTTAAATCTTAACATTGGAACGTTTATTCCCATAGAGTTTGATGAAAGTCTATGAAAATCAACATGTGATTGTGGAAAATTAATTTTATATTCAATTTTTTTTTTTTTTTATAATTTTTATTGAGGAATATGCAAAGGCATACAATAGTCATAAAAACAGGTTCTTGCATTGCATGTCACATACAGTAAGGTTTAGTATTACAAGAATGAAAAGACAAACACAGGAAATAAACGTAAGTGTAACAATTGACATATCATGCATCCATGAGATACATAGAATGCCAAACAGTGAGATGCCTTTTAAATAAAATCCTAGGCCACTCTTGGACCATCACAAGCATTAAGATAAAAGAAGGCATATGCAAACGAAGGAGACCACTTGTGGATCTCGTTAGTAAACCTCAGTTTTTTATAATTTTATCTCATGCTAATATGAATAGTATGTAGGTTAAATAAATTGCTAAAGGGATAATATTATTACGTGCATGTATATATATATATTCGGACAATCTTGCGTAGGTTAAGAGAGAAATAAAACTGAGTATAATGATAACCTGCAAGATTTAGCTAGAAAGGAGGGTAGATAGGTTGCGGTATATATGAGAGAAACCGCATATTCAGTCCTCCCACTAGGGGAGGCATATTAGGTGGAGTGGGGGGGTGGAGGTGATGGGTTACCTTTGAGAAGCAGACAAGAGATGTCAGCATGTCTTCTGAATTTGCCAAACAGATGCACATGAAATGGGTTGTTATTGGGCAAACTGCTATAGGTGGTTGTTTAAACTAGGTAGGTAAAACTTAACAAGACTCTAATTAAGGTCTCAAGAGCATGTGGATAACTAGGGGAGAAGTAAATATAGATTAGCTATTTATAATAGTAACGCTGTAATAAGAGTGTTGCAAGTATATAGATCCCAAATAATGGGAATGTTAATGCAGGGCCAGCCCGCAACAGGAACATACCTGGAGTATTGAATTGGTGTTATACTTCATATTATGGTTGGGCGTGATTTTAATATGTATGCTAATCAATATATTAATGAGATAACAAACAAAAGATAGGGAGTAACATTATTCTACGTTGAGATTGGTATTTATCTAGGTCGAGGGGAGGAACAGAACCTACTGTAGGCAGGCTCAAACCTAATAGGTATTATTATTAGTAGCTAGTTATCTAAGGGGATCTTGCCCTTGAAAATATGTGAACAGGGAAGCGTCTCCTCACCCCAAAGAATTACACATTTGGACTGAAGAGATATTCTGATATGCAAAAAAGTATAAAATGCAATTGTTATAGGGGGATGGTTCCTATAGGGAGTTACTCTGTATGAACTGGATTGTATAGCCATAGTAGCAGAACTATTATCACACAATAGTGGAGACGCTTAAAATGGACTAGGATGGTCTGCATGACAACCTTATGTGTCAAAATAAGGCAGGGGAATCTACTTGTTGTAGAGAAATAAAATTAGAACAAATGGTGTGTATGTCGGATGTGGGTTGGGAGGTGGAACAGGTTTTACTCAATATGCTCTGTATCTAATCATTTAATCTTGTATCCATATGTGTTCGTAGTGAATGAGCAATAAAAATATAAATTATAGGCTAAGGATTAACAGACGTTATGAAGATGCAAGAACAAAAATACTAAGATATCAAAAAGAGGATGCATGATATATAACTCCAGAGTAATGTTCTCTTGATCACGGCAAAGTGTATCATTTAACATTTAGTTTCAATAAAAACCCAACTTTTATAGTGTGAAAAAATAGATGTATACAAAGAGAGAAGCGCTCTACCAGGAACGAACAACAGCTCAGTGGCTTGTTCTATGGCGATTTACCACCCGGAAGCAGCCTCTTTTAGACCAGTGTGCTTTTCACAGAAGAAAATTTTCCTGAAATATATCAGTCTGATCCCGGCAAGTAAGGTCAGTCCAGCCCCGAAATACCAGGCAATTCTCCTCTGAACAAGGAACATGACAACCCCAGACGATCGTTTCGGCCTCCTATGGGCCTCGTCAGTGAGGTGCAGCCACATTCCTCTAAGCACACTGGGCAAGGAGTCCACGTCTGGTTTCCCCCATCACCCATAGGGAGACTTCCCCAGGGTCATAATAATTTGCATACAAAGAGAGAAGCGCTCTACCAGGAACGAACAACAGCTCAGTGGCTTGTTCTATGGCGATTTACCACCCGGAAGCAGCCTCTTTTAGACCAGTGTGCTTTTCACAGAAGAAAATTTTCCTGAAATATATCAGTCTGATCCCGCCAAGTAAGGTCAGTCCAGCCCCGAAATACCAGGCAATTCTCCTCTGAACAAGGAACATGACAACCCCAGACGATCGTTTCGGCCTCCTATGGGCCTCGTCAGTGAGGTGCAGCCACATTCCTCTAAGCACACTGGGCAAGGAGTCCACGTCTGGTTTCCCCCATCACCCATAGGGAGACTTCCCCAGGGTCATAATAATTTGCATACAAAGAGAGAAGCGCTCTACCAGGAACGAACAACAGCTCAGTGGCTTGTTCTATGGCGATTTACCACCCGGAAGCAGCCTCTTTTAGACCAGTGTGCTTTTCACAGAAGAAAATTTTCCTGAAATATATCAGTCTGATCCCGCCAAGTAAGGTCAGTCCAGCCCCGAAATACCAGGCAATTCTCCTCTGAACAAGGAACATGACAACCCCAGACGATCGTTTCGGCCTCCTATGGGCCTCGTCAGTGAGGTGCAGCCACATTCCTCTAAGCACACTGGGCAAGGAGTCCACGTCTGGTTTCCCCCATCACCCATAGGGAGACTTCCCCAGGGTCATAATAATTTGCATACAAAGAGAGAAGCGCTCTACCAGGAACGAACAACAGCTCAGTGGCTTGTTCTATGGCGATTTACCACCCGGAAGCAGCCTCTTTTAGACCAGTGTGCTTTTCACAGAAGAAAATTTTCCTGAAATATATCAGTCTGATCCCGCCAAGTAAGGTCAGTCCAGCCCCGAAATACCAGGCAATTCTCCTCTGAACAAGGAACATGACAACCCCAGACGATCGTTTCGGCCTCCTATGGGCCTCATCAGTGAGGTGCAGCCACATTCCTCTAAGCACACTGGGCAAGGAGTCCACGTCTGGTTTCCCCCATCACCCATAGGGAGACTTCCCCAGGGTCATAATAATTTGCATACAAAGAGAGAAGCGCTCTACCAGGAACGAACAACAGCTCAGTGGCTTGTTCTATGGCGATTTACCACCCGGAAGCAGCCTCTTTTAGACCAGTGTGCTTTTCACAGAAGAAAATTTTCCTGAAATATATCAGTCTGATCCCGCCAAGTAAGGTCAGTCCAGCCCCGAAATACCAGGCAATTCTCCTCTGAACAAGGAACATGACAACCCCAGACGATCGTTTCGGCCTCCTATGGGCCTCGCCAGTGAGGTGCAGCCACATTCCTCTAAGCACACTGGGCAAGGAGTCCACGTCTGGTTTCCCCCATCACCCATAGGGAGACTTCCCCAGGGTCATAATAATTTGCATACAAAGAGAGAAGCGCTCTACCAGGAACGAACAACAGCTCAGTGGCTTGTTCTATGGCGATTTACCACCCGGAAGCAGCCTCTTTTAGACCAGTGTGCTTTTCACAGAAGAAAATTTTCCTGAAATATATCAGTCTGATCCCGCCAAGTAAGGTCAGTCCAGCCCCGAAATACCAGGCAATTCTCCTCTGAACAAGGAACATGACAACCCCAGACGATCGTTTCGGCCTCCTATGGGCCTCGTCAGTGAGGTGCAGCCACATTCCTCTAAGCACACTGGGCAAGGAGTCCACGTCTGGTTTCCCCCATCACCCATAGGGAGACTTCCCCAGGGTCATAATAATTTGCATACAAAGAGAGAAGCGCTCTACCAGGAACGAACAACAGCTCAGTGGCTTGTTCTATGGCGATTTACCACCCGGAAGCAGCCTCTTTTAGACCAGTGTGCTTTTCACAGAAGAAAATTTTCCTGAAATATATCAGTCTGATCCCGCCAAGTAAGATCAGTCCAGCCCCGAAATACCAGGCAATTCTCCTCTGAACAAGGAACATGACAACCCCAGACGATCGTTTCGGCCTCCTATGGGCCTCGTCAGTGAGGTGCAGCCACATTCCTCTAAGCACAGATGTATAATTATAAATAAATGGTGTGAATCACACCCTGATATTACTGGAGTCTGCATTGATTAATGGGGTATAAACAGAAAACTCTGAGTTTCCC
The DNA here is from genome assembly GCF_027579735.1 of Bombina bombina. Classification (NCBI taxonomy): domain Eukaryota; kingdom Metazoa; phylum Chordata; class Amphibia; order Anura; family Bombinatoridae; genus Bombina; species Bombina bombina. The sequence continues at coordinate 823,373,455 of NC_069503.1, read as the reverse complement.
TACTTTTTAAGTGATGTAAGTTATATCTATAGAAAAAATAACAAATGTCCTATAGTTATTATAGGGAGAAATAGGTCAAGATCTTATAACATTTACTATTTTGTTAGCATAGCGTTTTTGTAGCTGTAGGAGAGACTCACATAAAGATAGTATAGTAGCTGCTATATATATCAAGGGCTACTAGAGTTTGAAACGATGGGTGATAAGTAAATGTGTTGAATATGAGCTCCCTACAAATTTGTCTTCCCTAAATGTCCACTAGACATAGATTGTTGACTAAAGCATGTATAGTAATAACTTATGCCCTCCACTTCAATAGAACATTATCCAAATACTGGAACAAAACTCTAATAACTTAAACCTTTCCTTATGATCATGATGTAATGAAGCCCCTGTAACATGTATTTCTGTATATATAAAATTAGATTATGGAGACATGCCACCTCGGCCGCTGGAGGCATACCGCTTGGTACAAGTCAAGGGGTTAGGTAGGAGAGGACAAATAGTAAGACACACTAGAAATATTCTCCTAGGTAAATAGTTACAAGCAACTACACAGTAAATAGGGTATTGGAGAGGAAGAAATAGTCACACCATCTAATACGCAATATTAACATTAGCAGTATATAAAAAAGATCTTAGTAATGAAGTAAGACAATGAACCGTTATATGAGACATCCCATGGTATATTGTAATAAGGAGACCAAGCTTGCTAATACCACAACGCTAGCTATCTCTGCATGAACATATAGGACAGTAGATTTTCCTGACCCATCCTCTAACATACAATTGCAATGTAAATGCCAGCAGACTCATCTTTAACTGTGTCTGTAAGCAGAGCATAATAAAATCAGGAATATAATTACACTGAGTCCAAACATAGTAGTATAAAGGCAAAAGAAGTGTATATGGTCGCCCCCATTGTTCAAGAAAATGAAATACCAGTCTAGCCAATGCCACATCTCTGCCCGCACCTAGATGCATCTTGTTGGAGCCTCAAAACATCGCAGTGTGTAGGGAACCTTTTTCCAGCCTGTTTCAGGGACTCCTTCAGCGCCACAGCACCGTGAACAAACAGAGCAGTTCTCCCATCCGGCTCCCAACCTGCAGCACACAGGATAGGTGGTATATCAAAAAACAGGTAAGTATGACTAACAGGAAGATGAGCCTTTAAGTCCATAGAAGCCGGCCACACAAGAAAAGCCGAGCTTGCAGTTGATTGGCACTCCCACGTGGCTCCATTTTCTCCTGACGGCTGACAAACGGCTGTAGAGGCAATAGGCAGCAGTGACGGGGGCCCTACCGCCCTGCCACCCTCGCTATGCACTCCGATAACCTCAGATTTTAGGGTGATGAATGCTGCCTGCACAGTTCCTAAGAAGGCCAACCGGTGTTCATGTAGTAGTGAACTGATCGCTTCCAATATGGCGGCTGGGGTGATCATTTTCCTCCGTGTATAGTAGGAGCAGTCAGAGCTATCAAGGCTAAAGGATGATGCTGCGATTGTAGTATTCTAGTAGTAGCACCTCATTAATAAATACACACCAGCAAGCTTTAGGTGATGGCTCTCAAACTGTGCTGTAGTTTTTACCCTGCGATCTTCCTGCCCAGCAAATGCGAAGGATGTCCATTTATATTGCAGCTGCTACTGGGTGCTAGATGTATGCTAGATGTCTTTGCTAGGGAGATTAGGCTTTCTTGAGATAAAATACCCTCAATTAGTAAACATTTTTAAGGCTATATTTAAGGAGCTTCAGGGATCTGCGTCTTGTCTCGTTGCAAGTTGGCTCCGCCCCCCAATTTTATATTCAATTTAACATTCGAAGAGTTGCACATTTCATCATGTCAAAATACAAATTTTGACCCATCCCTGCTAAACTATATATAAAAGTGATACAATACAGTATCTTCAAAATGAAAATAGGTGATTTTTTAAATAAATTACTTTATTCAATTCATTGCTTGTTTACCTTTTGAGCAAGAATATAATTAAACTCTAAAGACTGAAATTTTAATACTTTCAAAATATTATTTTTATTTTATTTCCTGGCCAGTAGATGGTGATGTTGGATTTACTTTAAAGCATAGTTTAAAATAGAAGCAGCATTATCTATCTACAAAGCAACCTATGGAAGAAACAAACTGAGAAAAATGTAACAGCTATAGCTTTAATTCTTTAATTTTTAAATACTATTTACTAATGTTTAACTATTTTATATAGAAGCATTGTTATATAGAAGGTTTTATCTATTAGCCACTAGATTGTCCCATGTACAATTCCAGACATACCAGATTCAACAGTTGCATAATAATTTGTATTAAGTGCAAACACTTTATTGAAACAATCAAATATTATATATTTTTGTGGTACCATAAATATATCATTTATCTGAGTAATTTGATGTCTATTTTTATGTAAACAAATAGCCTAAATATTTGCATTACACAGGTTGAAAAGGTTCATGAGAAAACTTTTTTTTTTTTTTTTTTTTTTAAATACCAGCACAATTTACAACTCTCTCTAGTAAAATACAAAATACTGTGTATTGAGTTTTCGAAATGCGTAGCCACCAAATCCATTTGAAATCTCTTCGCAAAAAAAAAAAAAAAACCCAACAATAATAACCCTTCTGCAATGCCCCTATCAGGTCTTGATCTCTGGTATACAACGCTTTATCCCAGTGATTATCCCCCGAGCCACCAGAGGGATTGGTATATATATATATCCAGGTTCTCATAACTAGCACATTTGATATTTGCGTGTAAGCTTGTCCCTATCTATTTAGGGGCTTTTACAGTTACTCAGTGTTGATAAAACTGTTGTGTAGTGTCTGTTTTTGTGTTAAAAGGTTTTGCGCGACTTACCCCCTTCGCTGAGCTAGCATCTCATGCCGTGTCTTTGTTTATCTGCCTTGAATATATATATATATATATATATATATATATTGTATATTACGAACATTTAAAATAGCGTCAGTGTTTTGTATATGTACAAAACCAATGTTTCCTCCTAAAACGTCTTGAAATAGTATGAAAATTGTGAAAATAAAACCCCAGTTTTGTCATTTATCAAGTCCTGTATGAGTAGTGATAGAGATATTACCAGAGCTTTAACTTTGATTAACATTTCCAGCATTAATTGAATTATTATTATATTATTATATTATTAATAATTATTATTATATTAATTGAATTATTATTATATTATTATATTATTCAGGCACAATGTTTAACCAGTTATAATATAAGCACTAGTTTCTTGTCACTGAAAGTATAAGTAGTGGCAATTATCGGAAAGGGACAGTTTACACCAATTTTGATATAACTGCATGTAATAGACAAAACTATAAAGAAGAATATGCACAGATACTGATCTAAAATTCCAGTACAAAACCTTTTAAAAACTTACGTAGAAACTCCCAGTTTAGCACAGTTGATGAGGTTAGGCTGGGACACCCACTGAAAAGGGCTGAGAAAGCAGTAAGAACAGACCCTCCCCTGCATATGAGAAGACCCAATAAAAACAGGAGCATGGATGAATCTGAAGACTTCAGTCTACATCTGATACTTTTGGGGCCTGGTTAGGAGTTAGGAGCTGCTGATTGATGGCTGCACATTTATGCATCCTTACTGATGCGTTCAGCTAGCTCCCAGTAGTACATTGCTGCTCCTACAAGACAAAAAAAAAATACGATGAGAAGGAAGCAAAATTTATAGTAGTAACTTGGAAAGTTGCTTACAAATGAATGCTGTATCTGAATGATGAAAGAAACATTTTGGGTTTCATGTCCCTTTAAGGTCACTACCTTTGTGAAGATGTTGTTATTTGAATACATTTCTTTTAAAGAGCCGTAGTAAGGTATGAAAACTTTACATGTAACTATACATAAATAATTAATCAATAGTCAACAAATTAGCAGTTTATATTGCCACTGTGCTTATTACAGAACGGATATACACAGTATGCATACATATATTAAGTATATATACATATTTTAGCACATACATGTCTTTAAGAATTGTTTCACATGTATTTCTGCTTTCACTGTCTTGTTCTCATAGCAGCATCCTTATCTAGAAGGAGAAGGGGGTCCCATTCCAATGTGAGGTACTGGTATAATTATTCATTTTTTGTTTTGAAAAAAGCTTTAATTTAACTAACAACATTGCTCCAAAATATGATTGACATAACATGTAGACACACCTACACACTAACTGATTTCATTGTTAGAAATGTTACACAAGTGATTGAGAGAGAAGTATCTGGGCAATATCTGAAAAAAGAAATACTTGTCACATCTGATGTGTGCTGATGCTATGTCTGGCCTTAGCCATTCTTCTGTCCACTCTTGTACGCTGATCTTAATGCCTTATTCGAAATGTTAATAGTTTAATCTTTACCTTGCTTATAAGCCGATTACTAATTTATATGATTGCAATAGGTTCATAATAAACACTGCTATTTTTATACTGCTTTCTTGTGTCAGCTTACATTTTGGCAGTACTGGCGTGTAAACCCCTGTTCTAAGGACATAACAGCCATTCTAGGGAAAAACAAAATGTATGTTTATTATTATTATTATTATTGGTTATTTGTAGAGCGCCAACAGATTCCGCAGCGCTATAAACAAAGGCTGAGTACAACAAAACAATTATAGGGGTCAAATGGGTAGAGGGCCCTGCCAAGAGTTGCACTGTTGTAGTCAGCTCTTAAGAAGGTGATCTACAAACAGCTGGACTCTTAGGCTTACATGCTAAGGGGGTTCAGGGGATAGCAATGGAGGAGAGGAACTGGTATAAAGAAAGGTTAGCGTAGGTTGTATGCATCCCTGAACAGTCTTTAGGGAGCACTTGAAGCTTTTAAAACTAGAAGAGAGTCTTGTGGAGCGAGGCAGAGAGTTCCACAAGATGGGAGCCAGTCTGGAGAAGTCCTGTAAACGGGAGTGTTATGAGGTGACAAGAGAGGAGGAGAGTAGGAGGTCATTAGCAGAGCGAAGGGGACGGGAGGGAGTGTATCTGGAGACAAGGTCTGAGATATAGGGGGGAGCAGTGCAGTTAAGGGCTTTGTATGTCAGAATGAGAATTTTGTGTTTGATCCTAGAGGCAAGAGGAAGCCAGTGAAGGGATTGGCAGAGAGGTGAAGCAGATGAAAAGCGACGTGTAAGGAAGATGAGTCTGGCAGAAGCATTCATTATGGATTGTGAAGGAGCTAAGCGGCAGGTGGGGAGACAAGAGAGGACAGAGTTGCAGTAATCGAGGCGGGAAAGAATGAGAGAGTGGATTAAAATCTTAGTTGTGTCTTGTGTAAGAAAGTGTCTAATTTTAGAGATGTTTTTAAGGTGGAAGCGGCAGGTTTTAGCCAATGACTAAATGTGAGGAGTGAAAGAAAGATCTGAGTCAAATGTGACCAAGAGACATCGGGCATGTGGGGTAGGGGTAATGATGGAGTTGTCGACAGTTATAGAGAGATTGGGGGTGGAGAGTTTTGAAGAAGGGGGGAAAATAAGGAGGTGAGAGGACATCCAGTTAGAGATGTGAGAAAGACAGTTAGTGACACGAGTTAGCAGGGAAGGAGATAGGTCTGGTGCAGAGAAGTAAATTTGGGTGTCGTCGGCATACAAATGATAATGTAAACCGTGGGACTTTATTAGGGAACCTAGTGATGACGTGTAGATTGAGAAGAGAAGGGGACCAAGGACAGAGCCTTGCGGTACTCTGGTGACGGGGCAGAGGAGGCCCCAGAGAAGGTTTACCTGATACATTTATTTATTTCATAATAGTGAGAGTCTACAAGATCATTACATGTGGTATTATACACCAGCTCACTAGGACGAGTCAAAAACATCCTTATATTCCAGGGGGTCAATTTATCAAGCTCTGTATGGAGCTTGATGTCTCGTGATATGAAGCAGCCGGCTAAAGACTGCTGCTACATAACCTGTCCGCCTGCTCTGAGGCCGAGGACAGAAATCAACCCGATCGGATACGATTAGGTTGATTGACACCCCCTGCTAGCGGCCGATTGGCCGCAAATCTGCAAGGGGCGGTATTGCACCAGCAGTTTACAAGAACTGCTGGTGCAATGATAAATGCCGACAGCATATGCTGTCGGCATTTATCGATGTGCAGCGGACATGATACGCTACATTGTATCATGTCCGCTCACACATTAGTACATTGACACCATCTTAAATGGGTATGATTGTTAAATATATTGTCTGTTTTATTATGGCAAAGTTATCTCCCAGGATACAACTATATTAGTCTTGGCAGTTTTGTAGATGCCAGTGACAGACTAAGCATGACTGTTTTCTAGGGTGTTCTTGAGACATGCTCCAGATTTTTCACCTAAACCTTTGCCGGCTTCGCTGAGGACTTCTGCCGCTTCGTTGAGGATGGATGTTGGGTCTTCAAAAACTGTAAGTGGATCTTCGGGGGTTAGTGTTAGGTTTTTTAAGGTTTTATTGGGTGGGTTTTAATTTTAGGAGATTAGGGACTTTGGTCAGAAAAAGAGCTAAATGCCCTTTTAAGGGCAATGCCTATCCAAAAGTCCTTTTCAGGGCAATGGGGAGCTTAGATTTTTTTTAGATAGGATTTTATTTGGGGGGTTTGGTTGTGTGGGTGGTGGGTTTTACTGTTGGGGGGTTGTTTGTATTTTTTTTATAGGTAAAAGAGCTGATTTGTTTGGGGCAATGCCCCACAAAAGGCCCTTTTAAGTGCCATTGTTAGTTTAGTGTAGGCTAGGGGTTTTTTTTTTGGGGGGGGGGGCTTTATTTGATAGGGCTATTAGATTAGGAGTAATTAGTTTAAATATTTGATAATTTATTTTTTTATTTTGTGTAACTTAGTGTTTATTATTTTGTGTAACTTAGTTGTTAGTTTTTTGTAACAGAAATTCTTTATAGCAGATTTAAATAACTTGAGTAGGGTTAGGTTTTTAAATATATAATATAGTTAAAGGGACACTGTACCCAAAAATTTTCTTTTGTAATTCAGAAAGAGCATGCAATTTTAAGCAACTTTCTAATTTACTCCTATTATCAATTTTTCTTCATTCTCTTGCTATCATTATTTGAAAAAGAAGGCATCTAAGCTTTTTTTTGGTTTCAGTACTCTTGACAGCACTTTTTTATTGGTGGATGAATTTATCCACCAATCAGCAAGGACAACCCAGGTTGTTCACCAAAAATGGGCCGGCATCTAAACTTACATTCTTGCATTTCAAATAAAGATACCAAGAGAAAGAAGAAAATTTGATAATAGGAGTAAATTAGAAAGTTGCTTAAAATTTCATGCTCAATCTGAATCACGAAAGAAAATTTTTGGGTACAGTGTCCCTTTAATTTAATTTGTAGTTTAATTTAGTTTTAGTATAATAGCTAGGGTAGATTAATTAATAGTTTAAAATAGTTTAATGTAATTTTAGTATAATAGTTAGTGTAGATTAATTAATAGTTTAATATAGTTTAATGTAATTGTAGTATAATAGTTAGGGTAGGTTAATTGATAGTTTAATATAGTTTATTTTAATTCTAGGTAAGGTAAGTTTAAATTTATTATAAGATAGGGATGAGTTAATATTTAATGTAAAGATAGCGGGTTGTTAGGTTTAGGGGTTAATAACTGAATTTAGTTTATAGTGATGTGGGGGGCTGGCAGTTTAGGGATTAATAGGTTTAGTAAGTGGTAGTGATATGGGAGGCCAGGGGTTTTGGTGGTTAATACATTTAGTTAGTTGTGGTGGGCTCTGGGAGCGGCGGTTTAGGGGTTAATAACTTTATTTAGTTGCGGCGGGGTCCAATTGCGGCGGAATAGGGGTTAATAGATTTATTTAGTGGCAGCGGGGTCATGGAGCGGCGAGATAGGGGTTAATAACTTTATTTAGTGGCGGCGGGGTCTGGGAGGGGCGGATGTCGGGGTGGCAGATTAGGGGTGTTTAGACTCGGGGCTTATGTTGGGGTGTTAGGTGTAAACGTTACTTTTTTTCTACCATAGAAATCAATGGGATATCGGGCAGCAACGAACATAAGCTTTCGCTGCTTTCAGACTCCCATTGATTCCTAAAAGCAGGTATGTTGGGCCGGAATAGTGGAGAGCATACCTGTTAGCAGTTTGATAACTTGCAAAAGTAGTCAGATAGTGCCGAATTTGTATTTGGAACATCTGTAATGATGTAAGCATCGATCTGTGTCGGATTGAGACCGGCGGATCGTATGTTACGTCACAAATTTCTACTTTTGCCGGTCTGTAGGCTTTGATAAATAAGGCGAATCAGGCTCGCCACAATTACGCTGCGGAATTCCAGCGTATTTGTGGTTGACTGCTTGATAAATAGGCCTCTTTGTCTCAGTCAAATGTATCAAATCTAGGTGTTCTGGAATTATTACTGGTGTCTTTATTTTTTGAGAATACTTATTTTACCTTGCAGAATTATAAATATATGTGATAGCTAATACTCGGCTAGATTATGAGTTTTGCGTTATGAGTGGCTCGGTACTAACTTGCAAGTTAATTCCACCGCTCACCTCCCTATAGCGCTGCTATTACAGGTTTGCAAAAACCCGGCGTTAGCAGGCAATATGGTTGCGTTGAGCTCCATTAAGCTCCATACCGCACCCAAATACCAGCGCTGCTTTGAGCTGGTTTAACATGCTCGAGCACGATTTCCCCATAGACATCAATGGGGAGAGCTGGCTAAAAAAAGCCTAACACCTGCAATAAAGGAGAGTAAAGCTACGTAAAGCAGCCCCATTGATTCCTATGGGGAAAGAAAAAAGTTATGTTTACACTTTTCTCTGAAAAAGAGCTAAATGCCCTTTTAAGGGCAATGCCCATCCAAATGCCTTTTTCAGGGCAATGGGGAGCTTAGGTTTATTTAGATAGGGTTTTATTTGGGGGGTTTGGTTGTGTGGGTGGTGGGTTTTACTGTTGGGGGGGTTGTTTGTATTTTTTTTACAGGTAAAAGAGCTGATTTCTTTAGGGCAATGCCCCGCAAAAGGACATTTTAAGGGCTATTGGCAGTTTAGTTTAGGCTAGGGTTTTTTTATTTTGGGGGGCTTATTTATTTTGATAGGGCTATTAGATTAGGTGTAATTAGTTTAAATATTTGATCATTTCTTTTTTATTATGTGTAATTTTGTGTTTTTTTGTTTTGTTATTTAGTTAATTGTATTTAATTAATGTAATTTATTTAATTTTAGTGTAATGTTAGGTGTTAGTGTGAGGCAGGTTAGGTTTTATTTTACAGATAAATTTGTATTTATTTTAACTAGATAGTTAGTAAATAGTTAATAACTATTTACTAACTATTCTACCTAGTTAAAATAAATACAAACTTAGCTGTGAAATAAAAATAAAACCTAAGATAGCTACAATGTAACTATTAGTTATATTGTAGCTAGCTTAGGGTTTATTTTACAGGTAAGTATTTCGTTTTAAATAGGAATTATTTAGGTATTAATTGTAATTTTTATTTAGATTTATTTTAATTATGTTAAAGTTAGTGGTGTTAGGGTTAGGTTTAGGGGTTAATAACTTTAGTATAGTGGTACAGCGATTTTGGGGGCAGCAGATTAGGCGTTAATAACAGTAATGTAGGTTGCGGCGATGTTAGGGACAGCAGATTAGGGGTTAATAATATTTAACTAGTGTTTGGGATGCGGGAGTACGGCGGTTTAGGGGTTAATATGTTTATTATAGTGGCGGCAATGTCGGGAGCGGCAGATTAGGGGTTAATAATTTTATTGTAGTGTTTGCAATGCGGGAGGGCCTCGGTTTAGGGGTTAATAGGTAGTTTATGGGTCTTAGTGTACTTTTTAGCACTTTAGTTATGAGTTTTATGTTACGGCTTTGTAGCATAAAACCCATAGCTACTAACTTTCAGTTTATGGTATGGATCTTGACGGTATAGGCTGTACCGCTCACTTTTTGGCCGGACAGGAAAAATCGTAATACCGGCGCTATGGAAGTCCCATTGAAAAAGGACTTTTTATTTTAGTGTTTGCGATGCGGGAGGGCCTCGGTTTAAAGGTTAATAGGTAGTTTATGTGTATTAGTGTACTTTTTAGCACTTTAGTTATGAGTTTTATGTTACAGCTTTGTAGGGTAAAACCCATAACTACTGACTTTCAGTTTACGGTATGGATCTTGATGGTATAGGCTGTACCGCTTACTTTTTGGCCGGACAGGCAAACTCGTAATACCGGCGCTATGGAAGTCCCATTGAAAAAGGACTTTTTGAAAGCTGCGGTAGTTACGTTGCATTACGGCCAAAAAAGTGTGCGGGACAGATATACCTGCAAGACTCGTAATATCAGCGGTAGTGAAAAAGCAGCGTTATGAGGCTTTTTCACTCATAACGCAAAACTTGTAATCTAGCCGAATGCTATCTAAACATAAACATGATTTGTTTTAGTCTTTAGAGAGTTCTCTTTTTCTAGTTGAAATAGATAACTATGTGTTGTGTTTGTTTTTTTTATTTATTTATAGTAAAGATTTATTTGCCTTCTTTCTGCTATTCACTTGTTTTTATTTAAAAGATATATATATAATATCTGGATTCGAGTTTAGCTGTATTATGCCTCATTATGTTGGTCAAACAAGCAGCTTCAAGACCCCACAGATCAGAGGGGGCTTAACCTTAAGTTCCTTAAGTGGTGTAAGCTGCCTTCTTTATGAAGAAACAGTGCCTCTGGGAAGCAGCTTCTTGCAGGAAAACATTTTTTTATTCTTAGTACTTTTGTCTGGTACTTTGAGGCAAGAATGCTAGTTGATATTTGGTAAACCAGATCAGCAAGCACTGTATATACAAAATGCCTAATTAATTCTGCTAGGGGCTACACGAATATTTCAAACATGCTCATGAGATGTTCTGTTCAGCTAAAATGCCTAACCTATGAATCCTTCGTTACATAATAAAGGTTATTGAACTGTTACTATTTAATTTAGTTTTACTATAAATTCAATTTGAAATTACAGTTTAATTTTCTTTAAATCCCTAACCTTCAGCTCCACATACTAGATTCTAATCAACTAAAATAAAAACCAAACAAGAATGATGATGTCAGTTGTAATTTTCCTAGATTTATACAAAACACAAACTCTCAAACCAGAATGAGTTTGGTAAAACTGACAGCTCTGGGTGCACAATGGGCATTTGCAGATAGCTAGACTTACATCCAGACAAGCTGAGGTGCATAGCCCAATAGGAGGAATGACATATAGATAGATATCAAACACAACATACAAAATAGCAAGCACACAGCTAAAGTAGAAGAGTTAATTACAGCATGTGTGGCTATCATCTATGGCTCTAGTTTATGGACTCAGGTAAGAAGCAACACCTGAGACTATCAATGAGTTTTGAAAGTGGCATGTAACCACTTCAGTTGGAGAATGCAGTCCACCTCCTTGTTTGTTTGCTATATATATATATATATATATATATACTGATAAAAAAAGCTTTTTACAATTGCTGTAGTTGTCCAGAAGCACTACATTTGGACAGATGTACAAAAGCATGTATATTTAAGTCTTTTTAAAATGAATCTTTTAGAACTTTTTAAACATTATATTCCAAAGTTAAGTTCTAGATTATGAGTGGAGCAAAAAAATATTAGTGCCGATGGGGCTCTTACTCCACTAAAGTAAAATCAATAGCACTCTTATTCTTGCTGTCATATTGTAAATTAAAAATAAAATAGTTGTGCTCAGGTAACATCTGGAGTTTGGATAGTGCAGATGGGCGAACTCTCTCACCATATAGACTTCAATGGGGCACTCAACAAAATTCAGTTCTGGATTTCCCTCATGCGCTAACCTGAAGGAGCGCTTAACCAAATTGTGCTAAAGATAAGTACAATAAGTACAATAGTTTAAATACCTTTTGTTCTTCGCTGTGAAGAAAATGTTATACATCCATAAAGATAAAGTGTATATATATATATATATATATATATATATATATATATATATATATATATATATATATATATATATATACAAAAACAAGTGGACTAGAGAAAATGGTCTAAACCATAAACTCAGGGACTGAGCTATAGTAGCCCAAAACAGAATAATAAATACATTTCTCAAATAAAATACAGAAGGGCATTAATCAAGGCTGTATTTAACAGCCAAAGTTAAAATATAGGAAAAAATCTGTGCAGCTAGATCAGAAAACGGAAGAAATATCCCTATTAAACTTCCAAAAAACAAAATGTGGAAAAGGAAGAAATTGAGATCAAGGGGTACACGACTTTTTTATATAATACCGGTATTTGTCCAGTACAATTGGAAAGAGTAATAAATAAAGATAGAGTAAAATGGAATAACTAAATATCTGATACTACTGTAAAAGTCACTGATAAGTAATGGTAATTAACATCATTGAACATGTCAAAAAAATATGTAATGAATGGAAATATTAAAAGACAAATAATGTTGACAGATATATGATATATGATATATACAAGGGAATCGCAATAGATTCACAATACTGGGAGACCGCAATACATTCGCAGTATTTTGAAAATATATATAAATAGCATTTATGAGTTTTTTTTTATAAAAGGTATCTGCCTGATACCATCACAAAAAATATAAGTCTGTATAAAAAAAGGTAAAAAAAAAAATAGAACATCTAAAAAGTTCATCTAAAATTAGTACAACAGGCTTCCGATTAGGTATTTCTAAATGTGTGTATCCAATTCAACAAGTGTGCAGGTTTATCCTCCAATGGTGCTTAACAGGTGGGTACTCACCGGACATAACCTCAATCATATGAGGTAAGGTGAAGGTAGAAGGAGGAAACGGTCTGTTTCTTTAAAGAGCAGGATGACCCAGCAGCGTTTTTTTCGTCCACAAAACAGAATACTCCCCAATTTTCTCTGTGTCCGTTATCAAAAGGTTCACCGATGTTTACGGGAAATAGTTGCAGAAAGGAGACTCTCACTAGTCACAAGGGGGATGCTCTCACCAGTATAGAATATGTAAAAAGTAGAGAGAAACTCCAATAGTGTAATATTGTTATTTATTTGTAATGGAAAGCACACATTAAAAAGCCCGTAGTGATTATGCTTACATGAATTAACCTCAACAGATGAGATATGACAGAGGTTCGGTATAAAAATTTCTCTGAAAGGCTCCACAAAATTGGCAAACTACCAGGACCGGGTAGTCCACACCGTGGTAAAGTTGGTTTGATGTTCGATATTTGACAGATTTTCGAACATTCAAAGCTCAATAGCACATCAACGATAACAGCTAGAAACCTTGTGTTAGTCTAGTTTTGAAAGAAAAAATGTGTACAACACTGCACAGGTCTTGTTTTCCTGACTCCGACAAAAAATAAATAATGGCACCATATTTTATTCTCAAGGTTGTGTACAATATGTGCACAGTCAATGGAAGTTGCAAGGGACCGTCAACAAAGCGCATCACTACATTTTTGGGCACAGTTTATAAATTCAAAAGCTCCCTGATCACATGACCTAGAAACTTCACATTAATGTAGTGTGTTTTAGAGAGCTGGCCACACATTGCACAGCATTTAGTTTATCAAAAAAATGATGCACATTTTATTAATAATCTAATATAGGTGCTAAAAAGGCTTTGAAATCCAATAGCTTCAAAGTCACATGACCTAGATAGTTCTAATCAAAATTGTATCCTTCAGATGGATTGGACACACATTGCACAGCCTTTAGAATTACAAAAAACTGATACACATTTTATTAATAAGCTAATATAGGTGCTAAAAGGGCTTTTAAATTCAATAGCTTCAAAGTCACATGACCTAGATAGTTCAAATCAAATCTGTATCTTTCAGATAGATGGGACACACATTGCACAGCCTTTAGAATTACAAAAAACTGAAGCACATTTTATTAATAAGCAGATATAGGTGCTAAAAAGGCTTTGAAATTCAATAGCTTTAAGGTCACATGACCTATGATGTTAAAATCAGTACAGTATCCTTCAGATGGATGGGCCACACATTGCACAGCCTTTAGTTTTGATTACAGCTGATGCACATTTTATTAATAGGCTGATATAGGTGCTAAAAAGGTTTGAAATTCAATAGCTTCAAAGTCACATGACCTAGATACTTCTAATCAAAATTGTATCCTTCAGATGAATTGGACACACATTGCACAGCCTTTAGAATTACAAAAAACTGATACACATTTTATTAATAAGCTAATATAGGTGCTAAAAAGGCTTTTAAATTCAATAGCTTCAAAGTCACATGACCTAGATAATTCAAATCAAATCTGTATTTTTAAGATGGATGGGACACACATTGCACAGCCTTTAGAATTACAAAAAATGGATACACATTTTATTAATAAGCTAATATAGGTGCTAAACAGGCTTTGAAATTCAATAGCTTCAAAGTCACATGACCTAGGATGTTCAAATCAGTACAGTATCCTTCAGATGGATGGGCCACACATTGCACAGCCTTTAGTTTTGATTACAACTGATGCACATTTTATTAATAAGCAGATATAGGTGCTAAAAAGGCTTTGAAATTCAATAGCTTCAAAGTCACATGACCTAGATAATTCTAATCAAAATTGTATCCTTCAGATGGATGAGACACACATTGCACAGACTTTAGAATTGCAAAAAACTGATACACATTTTATTAATAAGCTAATATAGGTGCTAGAAAGGCTTTGAAATTCAATAGCTTCAAAGTCACATGACCTATTTTGGTCAAATCAGTACAGTATCCTTCAGATGGATGGGACACACATTGCACAGCCTTTAGAATTACAAAAAACTGATGCACATTTTATTAATAAGCAGATATATGTGCTAAAAAGGCTTTGAAATTCAATAGCTTCAAGGTCACATAACCTAGGATGTTCAAATCAGTACAGTATCCTTCAGATGGATGGGCCACACATTGCACAGCCTTTAGTTTTCATTACAACTGAAGCACATTTTATTTATAAGCTGATATAGGTGCTAAAAAGGCTTTGAAATTCAATAGCTTCAAAGTCACATGACCTAGATCAGTGTTTTTCAACCAGTGTGCCGTGGCACACTAGTGTGCCGTGAGAGATCCTCAGCTGTGCCACGGCAGACTGACAACAGTGTGACATATTTTTAAACTTTGCTTGTCTTTTACTCCCAGTGCAGGGGTAGTTTGTAGGAGGCATGGCATAACAGCACAATACATACAGTATGTGTGTGTTTGTGTGTATGTGTATAATTTATGCTGTATTAGGCTACAATGTGTGATTTTTTTAAAATTTTGGGATGGTGGTGTGCCACAGGATTTTTTAATGTAAAAAAGTGTGCCACGGCAAAAAAAGGTTAAAAATCACTGACCTAGATACTTCTAATCAAAATTGTATCCTTCAGATGAATTGGACACACATTGCACAGCCTTTAGAATTACAAAAAACTGATACACATTTTATTAATAAGCTAATATAGGTGCTAAAAAGGCTTTGAAATTCAATAGCTTCAAAGTCACATGACCTAGATAATTCAAATCAAATCTGTATTTTTAAGATGGATGGGACACACATTGCACAGCCTTTAGAATTACAAAAAACTGATGCACATTTTATTAATAAGCAGATATAGGTGCTAAAAAGGCTTTGAAATTCAATAGCTTCAAGTTCACATGACCTAGGATGTTCAAATCAGTACAGTATCCTTCAGATAGATGGGCTACACATTGCACAGCCTTTAGTTTTGATTACAATTGATGCACATTTTATTAATAAGCAGATATAGGTGCTAAAAAGGCTTTGAAATGCAATAGCTTCAAGTTCACATGACCTAGGATGTTCAAATCAGTACAGTATCCTTCAGATAGATGGGCTACACATTGCACAGCCTTTAGTTTTGATTACAATTGATGCACATTTTATTAATAAGCAGATATAGGTGCTAAAAAGGCTTTGAAATTCAATAGCTTCAAAGTCACATGACCTAGATACTTCTAATCAAAATTGTATCCTTCAGATGGATTGGACACACATTGCACAGCCTTTAGAATTACAAAAAAACTGATACACATTTTATTAATAAGCTAATATAGATGTTAAAAAGGCTTTGAAATTCAATAGCTTCAAAGTCACATGACCTAGGTTGGTCAAATCAGTACAGTATCCTTCAGATGGATGGGACACACATTGCACAGCCTTTAGAATTACAAAAAAATGATGCACATTTTATTAATAAGCAGATATAGGTGCTAAAAAGGTTTGAAATGCAATAGCTTCAAGTTCACATGACCTAGGATGTTCAAATCAGTACAGTTTCCTTCAGATGGATGGGACACACATTGCACAGCCTTTAGAATTACAAAAAAACTGATGCACATTTTATTTATAAGCAGATATATGTGCTAAAAATGCTTTGAAATTCAATAGCTTCAAAGTCACATGACCTAGATAGTTCAAATCAAATCTGTATCTTTCAGATGGATGGGACACAGATTGCACAGCCTTTAGAATTACAAAAAAATGAAGCACATTTTATTAATAAGCAGATATAGGTGCTAAAAAAGCTTTGAAATTCGATAGCTTCAAGGTCACATGACCTAGGATGTTCAAATCAGTACAGTATCCTTCAGATGGATGGGCCACACAATGCACAGCCTTTAGTTTTGATTACAACTGATGCACATTTTATTAATAAGCTGATATAGGTGCTAAAAAGGCTTTGAAATTCAATAGCTTCAAAGTCACATGACCTCTATAGTTCTAATCAAAATTTAATCTTTCAGATGGATGGGACACACACTGCACATTCTTTAGAATTACAAAAAACTGATGCACATTTTATTAATAAGCAGATATAGGTGCTAAAAAGGCTTTGAAATTCATTAGCTTTGTGGTCACATGACCTAGGTTAGTCAAATAACAATTTAGACCTTTAGGGATGGGCCACACATTGCACAGCCTTTAGTTTAGCAAAAAACTAATGCACATTTTAATAATAAGCTGATATAGGTGCTAAAAAGGCTTTGAAATTCAATAGCTTCAAGGTCACATGACCTAGGATGTTCAAATCAGTACAGTATCCTTCAGATGGATGGGCCACACATTGCACAGCCTTTAGTTTTAATTACAACTGATGCACAGTTTATTAATAAGCTGATATAGGTGCTAAAAAGGCTTTGAAATTCAATAGCTTCATGGTCACATGACCTAGGTTGTTCAAATCCATGTATTATTCTTCTGAGGGATGGGCTACACATTGCACAGACTTTAGAGTTGCAAGAAACTGATGCACATTTTATTAATAAACTGATATGGGTGCTAAAAAGGCTCTGAAATTCAATAGCTTCAAAGTCACATGATCTAGGTTGGTCAAATCCATGTAGTATTCTTCTGAGGGAGCACATTGCACAGCCTTTATTTTTGCAAAAAAACGATGCACATTTTATTACCAAGCTGATATAGGTGCTAAAAAGGCTTTGAAATTCAATAACTTTAAATCACATGACCTAGGTTGGTCAAATAACAATTTGATCCTTTAGAGGGATGGGCCACACATTGCACAATTTTTATTTTACCCAAAAACTAATGCACATTTTATTAATAAGCTGATATAGGTAATAAAAAGTATTTGAAATTCAATAGCTTCAAGGTCACATGACCTAGGTTGGTCAAATCAGTGCAGTATCCTTCAGATGGATGGGCCACACATTGCACAGCCTTTAGTTTTGTTTACAACTGATGCATATTGTATTAATAAGCTGATATAGGTGCTATAAAGGCTTTGAAATTCAATAGCTTCAAAGTCACATGACCTAGGTTGGTCAAATCAATGTAGTATTCTTCTGAGAGATGGGCCACACATTGCACAGCCTTTAGAGTTGCAAAAAACTGATACACATTTTATTAATAAGCAGATATAGATGCTACAAAGGCTTTGAAATTCAATAGCTTCAAAGTCACATGACCTAGGTTAGTCAAATAACAATTTGGTCCTTTAGAGGGATGGGACACACATTGCACAGCCTTTAGTGTAGCAAAAAACTAATGCACATTTTAATAATAAGCTGATATAGGTGCTAAAAAGGCTTTGGAATTTAATAGTTTCAAGGTCACATGACCTAGGATGTTCAAATCAGTACAGTACCCTTCAGATGGATGAGCCACA
Organism: Bombina bombina; assembly: GCF_027579735.1. Lineage (NCBI taxonomy): Eukaryota > Metazoa > Chordata > Amphibia > Anura > Bombinatoridae > Bombina > Bombina bombina. Next base: position 823,355,320 of record NC_069503.1, on the reverse strand, counting down.
CATTGCACAGCCTTTCGTTTTGATTACAACTGATGCAAAGTTTATTAATAAGCTGATATAGGTGCTAAAAAGGCTTTGAAATTCAATAGCTTCAAAGTCACATGACCTAGGTTGTTCAAATCAATGTAGTATTCTTCTGAGAGATGGGCCACACATTGCGCAGCCTTTAGAGTTGCAAGAAACTGATACACATTTTATTAATAAGCTGATAAAGATGCTAAAAATGCTCTGAAATTCAATAGTTTCATGGTCACATGACCTAGGTTGTTCAAATCCATGTACTATTCTTCTGAGGGATGGGCCACACATTGCACAGTCTTTAGTTTTGCAAAAAACTGATGCACATTTTATTACCAAGCTGATTTAGGTGTTAAAAAGGTTTTGAAATTTAATAGCTTCAAAGTCACATGACCTAGGTTGGTTAAATAACAATTTGATAATTTTGAGGGATGGGCCACACATTGCACAATTTTTAGTTTAGCAAAAAAATAATGGACATTTTATTAACCCCTTAATGACCGGACCATTTTTCAATTTTCTTACCCTTAATGACAATGGCTATTTTTACATTTCTGCAGTGTTTGTGTTTAGCTGTAATTTTCCTCTTACTCATTTACTGTACCCACACATATTATATACTGTTTTTCTCTCCATTAAATGGACTTTCTAAAGGTACCATTATTTTCATCATATCTTATAATTTACTATAAAAAAATATAAAATATGATGAAAAAATTGAAAAAAAACACACTTTTTCTAACTTTTACCCCCAAAATCTGTTACACATCTACAACCACTAAAATACACCCATTCTAAATAGTTTCTAAATTTTGTCCTGAGTTTAGAAATACCCAATGTTTACACGTTCTTTGCTTTTTTTGCAAGTTATTGGGCCATAAATACAAGTAGCACTTTGCTATTTCCAAACCACTTTTTTTCAAAATTAGCGCTAGTTACATTGGAACACTGATATCTTTCAGGAATCCCTGAATATCCCTTGATATGTATATATTTATATTTAGAAGACATCCCAAAGCATTGATCTAGACCCATTTTGGTATATTTCATGCCACCATTTCACCGCCAAATGCGATCAAATAAAAAAAATTGTTGACTTTTTCACAATTTTTTTCACTAACATTAGGTTTCTCGCTGAATTTATTTACAAACATCTTGTGCAATTATGGCATAAATGGTTGTAAATACTTCTCTGGGATCCCCTTTGTTCAGAATTAGCAGACCTATATGGATTTGGCGTTGCTTTTTGGTAATTAGAAGGCCGCTAAATGCCGCTGCACACCACACGTGTATTATGCCCAGCCGTGAAGGGGTTAATTAGGGAGCTTGTAGGGAGCTTTTAGGTTTAATTTTAGCTTTAGTGTAGTGTAGTAGACAACCCAAATTATTGATATAGGCCCATTTTGGTATATTTCATGCCACCATTTCACCGTCAAATACGATCAAATAAAAAAAAAAACTTAAATTTTTCACAATTTTAGGTTTCTCACTGAAATTATTTACAAACAGCTTGTGCAATTATGGCACAAATGGTTGTAAATGCTTCTCTGGGATCCCCTTTGTTCAGAAATAGCAGACATATATGGCTTTGGTGTTGCTTTTTGGTAATAATAAGGCCGTTAAATACTGCTGCGCACCACACTTGTAATATGCCCAGCAGTTAAGGGGTTAATTAGGTAGCTTGTGGGGTTAATTTTTAGCTTTACTGTAGAGATCAGCCTCCCACCTGACACATCCCACCCCCTGATGCCCCCCTGACCCCCCTCAAACAGCTCTCTTCCCTCCCCACCTCACAATTGTCACCGCCATCTTATGTACTGGCAGAAAGTCTGCCAGTACTGAAATAAAAATATTTTTTTTTAATTTTTTTTATTTTTTGGCATAAAGTCTGCAGTGATAGATCCCCCCTTACCCCACAACCTCCCTGATCCCCCCCTTACATCTTTCTAACCCTCCCCCTCTGTCTATATGCCGCCATCTTGGGTACTGGCAGCTGTCTGCCAGTACCCAATTTGCCCCCCAAAATAGTTTTTTTTTTAACTTTTTAAATAAAAAATATATGTTTGCTGTAGTGTAGCTGGCCCCCCTAAATAATATTCAACCCTCCCCCTCCCAGATCCCTTATTACAGAACAAAGATGCCACTGCATCTAGATTGATCTTTTTTTTTTTTTGTGGGCTGCAACCGCCACACCGGGAGCAAACAGGAAATATACAAGATCGGTTAGTATTTTAAAGAGTGATGGAAAACAAGTTGAAAGCAGCACCCACCAGGGCAGTCATTGTAAAACATACAGAGTATGTAAAATGGGGGATTGTAGTGATGCCTCAATATTGAGGCATCACTACAATACCTTGTAAGCAGCTGGAAGCGATCAAGATCGCTTCCAGCACTTCAGACAACAGAGGACGTACCAGGTACGTCAGCTGTCATTAAGGGAAGTTTTTTCTATGACGTACCTGGCACGTCCTCTGTCATTAAGGGGTTAATAAGCTGATATAGGTGCTAAAAAGGCTTTGAAAATCAATAGCTTCGGTCACATGACCTAGGTTGGTCAAATCAGTACAGTATCCTTTAGATGGATGGGCCACACATTGCACAGCCTCTAGTTTTGAATAAAACAGATGCACATTTTATTAATAAGCTGATATAGGTGCTAAAAAGGCTTTGAAATTCAATAGCTTCAAGGTCACGTGACCTAGGTTGGTCAAATAACAATTTGGGGTGCGATCCGATATATGACGCAGGTTTCGGCGCAAACGTGTAAACCTGCGCCGCCCGTAGTTTCACCTCGCACATCCAGCTATCACATATACGGGGCCAACAGTTGCTAAGTGCCGTAAGTCAGACAAACTAGCGATATTCCAGAAATAAGCGTAAGTACAAATTTCTGGAGTCGCCAGTGACTTACGGCACTTTAGAAACTGCCGCCGCCTAAAAAAAATAACTAAAGTATAAAATCTCCCGTTACTGTCTAACACCCCTCCCAAAAATAGCCTGACACGTATACCCCTATATCTGCAACCCCCCCTCTCACTCCTAACAATAAATGTATTAACCCCTAAACTGCTGCTCCCAGACCCCGCCGCTACCTATATTATATGTATTAACCCCTAATCTGACCCCCCTACACTGCCGCCACCTATATTATATGTATTACCCCCTAATCTGAGCCCCCTACACCGCCGCCACCTATATTAACTATATTACCCCCTAAACCTAAGTCTAACCCTAACACCCCCTAACTTAATTATTTTTTAAATAAATCTTAATAATATTAATATTATTTACTAAATTATTCCTATTTAAAACTAAATAGTTACCTATAAAATAAACCCTAAGATAGCTACAATACAATTAATAATTACATTATAGCTATTTTAGGGTTTATATTTATTTTACAGGTAACTTTGTATTTATTTTAACTAGGTACAATAGCTATTAAATAGTTAATAACTATTTAATAGCTACCTAGTTAAAATAATTACAAAATTACCTGTAAAATAAATCCTAACCTAAGTTACCATTACACCTAACACTACACTATCAATAAATTAATTAAATAAACTACAATTATCTAAACTAAAATACAATTAAATACACTAAACTATATTACAAAAAACAAACAAAAACTAAATTACAAAAAATAAAAAAATATTACAAGAATTTTAAGCTAATTAGACCTAATCTAAGCCCCCTAATAAAATAAAAAAGCCCCCCAAAATAATAAAATTTCCCTACCCTAAACTAAATTACAAAAGTAATCAGCTCTATTACCAGCCCTTCAAAGGGCCTTTTGCAGGGCATTGCCCCAAAGTAATCAGCTCTTTTACCTGTAAAAAAAAGCACAATCCCCCCCCATTACAACCCACCACCCACACACCCCTACACTAAAACCCACCCGATCCCCCCTTAAAAAAACCTAAGTCTAACCCCCAAGTGGTCCTTACCTGTCCTGAAGACCAGCGGAGAAGGTCCTGTTCCAGGCGGTGACGTCTTCTTCTAAGCGGCGACCTCTTCTTCTTCCAGGAACCAGCCGGCACGGAGTGGAGGATTTGAAGACCGATGACCGCGGAGCTGAAGACCGTCCACTCTGGAACTGAAGACCGCGGAGCCATGGAGCGTGGAGGATCCTCTTCATACGATCTCCGCCGTACACTGAATAGGAATTCAAGGTACGCGATTAAAAATGGCGTCCCTTGAATTCCTATTGGCTGATTTGAGCCTTCAAATTCAAATCAGCCAATCGGATGCGAGCTACTTTAATTCTATTGGCTGATTTGAATAGCCAATAGAATAAGAGCTACTGTAATTCTATTGGCTGATTAGAATAGCCAATAGAATTACAGTAGCTCTTATTCTATCAGCCAATAGGAATTCAAGGGACGCCATTTTTAATCGCGTACCTTGAATTCCTATTCAGTGTACGGCGGCGATTGTATGAAGAGGATCCTCCATGTTCCGGCTCCGGTCTTCAGTTCCAGAGGTCTTCGGTTCCAGCGCCGCCGATCTTCAGTTCCAGCATCGCTGGTCTTCAGTTCCAGATGGACGGTCTTTAGCTCCGCGGTCATCGGTCTTCAACTCCTCCGCTCCACGCCGGCTGGATCCTGGATCCTGGAAGAAGAAGAGGTCGCCTCCTGGAACAGGACCTTCTCCGCCGGTCTTCAGGACAGGTAAGGAGCACTTGGGGGTTAGACTTAGGTTTTTTTTAAGGGGGGATTGGGTGGGTTAGAATAGGGGTATGTGGGTGGTGGGTTGTAATGGGGGGGTGTTGGGTTTTTTTACAGGCAAAAGAGCTGATTTCTTTGGGGCATGCCCCACAAAAGGCCTTTTTAAGGGCTGGTAATAGAGCTGTTAACTTTTGTAATTTAGATTAGGGTAGGGAATTTTTTTTATTTTGGGGGGCTTTGTTATTTTATTAGGGGGCTTAGAATAGTTGTAATTAGCTTAAAATTCTTGTAATCTTTTTTTATTTTTTGTAATTTAGTTTAGTGTATTTAATTGTAGTTTAGTTTAGATATTTGTAGTTTATTTAATTTATTGATAGTGTAGGTGTATTTGTAACTTAGGTTAGGATTTATTTTACAGGTAAATTGGTAATTATTTTAACTAGGTAGCTAGTAAATAGTTATTAACTATTTAATAGCTATTGTACCTAGTTAAAATAAATACCAAGTTACCTGTAAAATAAATATAAACCCTAAAATAGCTACAATGTAATTATTAATTACATTGTAGCTATCTTAGGGTTTATTTTATAGGTAAGTATTTAGATTTAAATAGGAATATTTTAATTAATAATATTAATATTAATTAGATTTATTTTAATAAGAATTTAGTTAGGGATGTTAGAGATAGATAGGGTTATTATACTTAATATATATATATATATATATATATATATATATATATATATATATATATATATATATATATATATATATATATATATATATATAATATAATAACGATATTAACTATATTAACCCTAATATAATGAGGGTTAATATAGTTAATATAGCTGGCGGCGGTGGAGGGGGATTAGATTAAGGGTTAATCTATTTAATATAGGTGGCGGCGGTGTAGGGGGATTAGATTAGGGGGTAATACATTTAATATAGGTGGCGGCGGTGTAGGGGGATTTAGATTAGATGCAAAAGAGCTGATTACTTTGTGACAATGCCCCGCAAAAGCCCTTTTAAGGGCTGGTAAAAGAGCTGATTTCTTTGGGGCATGCCCCGCAAAAAGCCCTTTTAAGGGCTGGCAATAGAGCTGTTACTTTGGGGCAATGTCACGCAAAAGGCCCTTTTAAGGGCTGGTCATAGAGGTGATTACTTTAGGGGGATTAGATTAGGGGTTAATGTATTTAATATAGCTGGCGGCGGTGTAGGGGGATTAGATTAGGGGTTAGTGTATTTAATATAGCTGGCGGCGGTGTAGGGGGATTAGATTAGGGGTTAATACATTTAATATAGCTGGCGGCGGTGTAGGAGCTCAAATTAGGGGTAGTTTAATGTAGCTGGTGGCGGGGTAGGAGCTCACATTAGGGGGTAGTTTAATGTAGCTAGCGGGGGATTAAGGGGCTCGCATTAGGGGTAGTTTAATGTAGCTGGCGGCGGTGTAAGGGGCTCACATTAGGGGGTAGGTAATATAGATGGCGGCGGTGTAAAGGGCTCACATTAGGGGGTAGGTAATATAGATGGCGGCGGTGTAGGAGCTCACATTAGGGGGTATTATAGAAAAATAGGTAGCGGCAGTGTAGGGGGCTCACATTAGGGGGTAATATAGATAAAATAGGTAGTGGCGGTGTAGGGGGCTCACATTAGGGGGTAATATAGATAATGTAGGTGGCGGCGGGTCCGGGAGCGGCGGTTTAGGGGTTAATAACTTTATTAGGTTCGGCGGGGTCCGGGAGCGGCGGTTAGGGTTTAATACATTTATTATTATTAGGAGAGTGAGGGGGGATAGCGGATAGAGGGTTAGACGTGTCGGGCTATGTTTAGGAGGCGTGTTAGACAGTACGGGTGATTTAATAACTTAGTCAGGTTTTTTATGCGGCGGCAGTTTCTAAAGTACCGTAAGTCACTGGCGACTCCAGAAATTTGTACTTACGCAGATTTCTGGACACCGCTGGTTTGTGAGACTTACGGCACTTTAGCCTCTGACGGCGCCGTATATGGGATAGCTCGAGTTGCGAGCTGAAACTACGGGCGGCGCAGGTTTCCACGCTTGTGATGAAACCTGTGCCGTATATCGGATCGCGCCCACAATGTGCATCAGTTTTATTCAAAACTAGAGGCTGTGCAATGTGTGGCTCATCCATCTGAAGGATACTGTACTGATTTGAACATCCTAGGTCATGTGACCTTGAAGCTATCGAATTTCAAAGCCTTTTTAGCACCTATATCAGCTTATTAATAAACTGTGCATCAGTTGTAATCAAAACGAAAGGCTGTGCAATGTGTGGCCCATCCATCTGAAGGATACTGTACTGATTTGAACATCCTAGGTCATGTGACCTTGAAGCTATTGAATTTCAAAGCCTTTTTTAGCACCTATATAAGCTTATTATTAAATCCCTCAAAAGGATCAAATTGTTATTTAACCAACCTAGGTCATGTGACTTTGAAGCTATTGAATTTCAAAACCTTTTTAACACTTAATCAGCTTGGTAATAAAATGTGCATCAGTTTTTTGCAAAACTAAAGCCTGTGCCATGTGTGGCCCATCCCTCAGAAGAATACTACATGGATTTGAACAACCTAGGTCATGTGACCATGAAGCTATTGAATTTCAGAGCCATTTTAAGCATCTATATCAGCTTATTAATAAAATGTGTATCAGTTTCTTGCAACTCTAAAGGCTGTGCAATGTGTGTCCCATCCATCTGAAGGATACAATTTTGATTTGAACTATCTAGGTCATGTGACTTTGAAGCTATTGAATTTCAAAGCCTTTTTAGCACCTATATCAGCTTATTAATAAACTGTGCATCAGTTGTAATCAAAACGAAAGGCTGTGCAATGTGTGGCCCATCCATCTGAAGGATACTGTACTGATTTGAACATCCTAGGTCATGTGACCTTGAAGCTATTGAATTTCAAAGCCTTTTTTAGCACCTATATAAGCTTATTATTAAAATGTGCATTAGTTTTTTGCTAAACTAAAGGCTGTGCAATGTGTGTCCCATCCCTCTAAAGGATCAAATTGTTATTTGACTAACCTAGGTCATGTGACTTTGAAGCTATTGAATTTCAAAGCCTTTTTAGCATCTATATCTGCTTATTAATAAAATGTGTATCAGTTTTTTGCAACTCTAAAAGCTGTGCAATGTGTGGCCCATCCATCTGAAGGATACTGTACTGATTTGACTAACGTAGGTCATGTGACCTTGAAGCTCTTGAATTTCAAAGCCTTTATAGGGCCTATATCAGCTTGGAAATAAAATGTGCATCAGTTTTTTGTAATTCTAAAGGCTGTGCAATGTGTGTACAATCCCTCTAAAGGACAAAAGTGTTATTTGACCAATCTAGGTCATGTGACCTTGAAGCTATTGAATTTCTAAGCCTTTTTAGCATCTAAATCTGCTTATTTATAAAATGTGTATCAGTTTTTGCAACTCTAAAGGTTGTGCAATGTGTGGCCCATCCTTCAGAAGTATACTACATTGATTTGACCAACGTAAGTCATGTGACCACAAAGCTAATGAATTTCAAAGCCTTTTTAGCACCTACTGTATATTCGCTTATTAATAAAATGTGTATCATTTTTTTGTAATTCTAAAGGCTGTGCAATGTGTGTCCAATCCATCTGAAGGATACAATTTTGATTAGAAGTATCTAGGTCATGTGACTTTGAAGCAATTGAATTTCAAAGCCTTTTTAGCACCTATATCAGCTTATTAATAAAATGTGCATCAGTTGTAATCAAAACTAAAGGCCGTGCAATGTGTGGCCCATCCACCTGAAGGATACTGTACTGATTTGAACATCCTAGGTCATGTGAATTTGAAGCTATCGAATTTCAAAGCCTTTTAGAACCTATATCTGCTTATTAATAAAACGTGCATCAGTTTTTTGTAATTCTAAAGGCTGTGCAATGTGTGTCCCATCCATCTGAAAGATACAGATTTGATTTGAACTATCTAGGTCATGTGACTTTGAAGCTATTGAATTTCAAAGCCTTTTTAGCACCTATATCAGCTTATTAATAAAATGTGCATCAGTTGTAATCAAAACTAAAGGCTGTGCAATGTCTGGCCCATCTATCTGAAGGATACTGTACTGATTTGAAAATCCTAGGTCATGTGACCTTGAAGCTATCAAATTTCAAAGCTTTTTTAGCACCTATATCTGCTGATTAATAAAATGTGCATCAGTTTTTTGTAATTCTAAAGGCTGTGCAATCTGTGTCCCATCCATCTGAAAGATACAGATTTGATTTGAACTATCTAGGTCATGTGACTTTGAAGCTATTGAATTTCAAAGCCTTTTTAGCACCTATATTAGCTTATTAATAAAATGTGTATCAGTTTTTTGTAATTCTAAAGGCTGTGCAATGTGTGTCCAATCCATCTGAAGGATACAATTTTGATTAGAACTATCTAGGTCATGTGACTTTGAAGCTATTGAATTTCAAAGCCTTTTTAGCACTTATATCTGCTTATTAATAAAATGTGCATCGGTTTTTTGTAATTCTAAAGGCTGTGCAATGTGTGTCCAATCCATCTGAAGGATACAATTTTGATTTGAACTATCTAGGTCATGTGACTTTGAAGCTATTGAATTTCAAAGCCTTTTTAGCACCTATATCAGCTTATAAATTTAATGTGCATCAATTGTAATGAAAACTAAAGGCTGTGCAATGTGTGGCCCATCCATCTGAAGGATACTGCACTGATTTGAACATCCTAGGTCATGTGACCTTGAAGCTATTGAATTTCAAAGCCTTTTTAGCACCTATATCTGCTTATTAATAAAATGTGCATCAGTTTTTTGTAATGCTAAAGGCTGTGCAATGTGTATTACATCCATCTGAAGGATACTGTACTGATTTGACCAACCTAGGTCATGTGACTTTGAAGCTATTGAATTTCAAAGCCTTTTTAGCACCTATATCTGCTTATTAATAAAATGTGCATCAGTTTTTTGTAATTCTAAAGGCTGTGCAATGTGTGTCCAATCCATCTGAAGGAAACTGTACTGATTTGAACATCCTAGGTCATGTGAACTTGAAGCTATTGCATGTCAAAGCCTTTTTAGCATCTATATTAGCTTATTAATAAAATGTGTATCAGTTTTTTTGTAATTCTAAAGGCTGTGCAATGTGTGTCCAATCCATCTGAAGGATACAATTTTGATTAGAAGTATCTAGGTCATGTGACTTTGAAGCTATTGAATTTCAAAGCCTTTTTAGCAACTATATCTGCTTATTAATAAAATGTGCATCAGTTTTTTGTAATTCTAAAGGCTGTGCAATGTGTGTCCCATCCATCTGAAGGATACTGTACTGATTTGACCAACCTAGGTCATGTGAATTTGAAGCTATTGAATTTCAAAGCCTTTTTAGCATCTATATTAGCTTATTAATAAAATGTGTATCAGTTTTTTTGTAATTCTAAAGGCTGTGCAATGTGTGTCCAATCCATCTGAAGGATACAATTTTGATTAGAAGTATCTAGGTCATGTGACTTTGAAGCTATTGAATTTCAAAGCCTTTTTAGCAACTATATCCGCTTATTAATAAAATGTGCATCGATTGTAATCAAAACTAAAGGCTGTGCAATGTGTGGCCCATCCATCTGAAGGATACTGTACTGATTTGAACATCCTAGGTCATGTGACCTTGAAGCTATCGAATTTCAAAGCTTTTTTAGCACCTATATCTGCTTATTAATAAAATGTGCTTCATTTTTTTGTAATTCTAAAGGCTGCGCAATCTGTGTCCCATCCATCTGAAAGATACAGATTTGATTTGAACTATCTAGGTCATGTGACTTTGAAGCTATTGAATTTCAAAGCATTTTTAGCACCTATATTAGCTTATTAATAAAATGGGTATCAGTTTTTTGTAATTCTAAAGGCTGTGCAATGTGTGTCCAATCCATCTGAAGGATACAATTTTGATTAGAACTATCTAGGTCATGTGACTTTGAAGCTATTGAATTTCAAAGCCTTTTTAGCACCTATATCTGCTTATTAATAAAATGTGCATCAGTTTTTTGTAATTCTAAAGGCTGTGCAGTGTGTGTCCAATCCATCTGAAGGATACAATTTTGATTTGAACTATCTAGGTCATGTGACTTTGAAGCTATTGAATTTCAAAGCCTTTTTAGCACCTATATCAGCTTATTAATAAAATGTGCATCAGTTTTTTGTAATTCTAAAGGCTGTGCAATGTGTGTCCAATCCATCTGAAGGATACAATTTTGATTAGAACTATCTAGGTCATGTGACTTTGAAGCTATTGAATTTCAAAGCCTTTTTAGCACTTATATCTGCTTATTAATAAAATGTGCATCAGTTTTTTGTAATTCTAAAGGCTGTGCAATGTGTGTCCAATCCATCTGAAGGATACAATTTTGATTTGAACTATCTAGGTCATGTGACTTTGAAGCTATTGAATTTCAAAGCCTTTTTAGCACCTATATCAGCTTATAAATTTAATGTGCATCAATTGTAATGAAAACTAAAGGCTGTGCAATGTGTGGCCCATCCATCTGAAGGATACTGCACTGATTTGAACATCCTAGGTCATGTGACCTTGAAGCTATTGAATTTCAAAGCCTTTTTAGCACCTATATCTGCTTATTAATAAAATGTGCATCAGTTTTTTGTAATGCTAAAGGCTGTGCAATGTGTATTACATCCATCTGAAGGATACTGTACTGATTTGACCAACCTAGGTCATGTGACTTTGAAGCTATTGAATTTCAAAGCCTTTTTAGCACCTATATCTGCTTATTAATAAAATGTGCATCAGTTTTTTGTAATTCTAAAGGCTGTGCAATGTGTGTCCAATCCATCTGAAGGAAACTGTACTGATTTGAACATCCTAGGTCATGTGAACTTGAAGCTATTGCATGTCAAAGCCTTTTTAGCACCTATATCTGCTTATTAATAAAATGTGCATCATTTTTTTGTAATTCTAAAGGCTGTGCAATGTGTGTCCCATCCATCTGAAGGATACTGTACTGATTTGACCAACCTAGGTCATGTGAATTTGAAGCTATTGAATTTCAAAGCCTTTTTAGCATCTATATTAGCTTATTAATAAAATGTGTATCAGTTTTTTTGTAATTCTAAAGGCTGTGCAATGTGTGTCCAATCCATCTGAAGGATACAATTTTGATTAGAAGTATCTAGGTCATGTGACTTTGAAGCTATTGAATTTCAAAGCCTTTTTAGCACCTATATCCGCTTATTAATAAAATGTGCATCGATTGTAATCAAAACTAAAGGCTGTGCAATGTGTGGCCCATCCATCTGAAGGATACTGTACTGATTTGAACATCCTAGGTCATGTGACCTTGAAGCTATCGAATTTCAAAGCTTTTTTAGCACCTATATCTGCTTATTAATAAAATGTGCTTCATATTTTTGTAATTCTAAAGGCTGTGCAATCTGTGTCCCATCCATCTGAAAGATACAGATTTGATTTGAACTATCTAGGTCATGTGACTTTGAAGCTATTGAATTTCAAAGCATTTTTAGCACCTATATTAGCTTAATAATAAAATGGGTATCAGTTTTTTGTAATTCTAAAGGCTGTGCAATGTGTGTCCAATCCATCTGAAGGATACAATTTTGATTAGAACTATCTAGGTCATGTGACTTTGAAGCTATTGAATTTCAAAGCCTTTTTAGCACCTATATCTGCTTATTAATAAAATGTGCATCAGTTTTTTGTAATTCTAAAGGCTGTGCAATGTGTGTCCAATCCATCTGAAGGATACAATTTTGATTTGAACTATCTAGGTCATGTGACTTTGAAGCTATTGAATTTCAAAGCCTTTTTAGCACCTATATCAGCTTATTAATAAAATGTGCATCAGTTGTAATCAAAACTAAAGGCTGTGAATTGTGTGGCCCATCCATCTAAAGGATACTGTACTGATTTGAACATCCTAGGTCATGTGAACTTGAAGCTATTGAATTTCATAGCCTTTTTAGCACCTATATCTGCTTATTAATAAAATGTGCATCATTTTTTTGTAATTCTAAAGGCTGTGCAATGTGTGTCCCATCCATCTGAAGGATACTGTACTGATTTGACCAACCTATGTCATGTGACTTTGAAGCTATTGAATTTCAAAGCCTTTTTAGCATCTATATTAGCTTATTAATAAAATGTGTATCAGTATTTTTGTAATTCTAAAGGCTGTGCAATGTGTGTCCAATCCATATGAAGGATACAATTTTGATTAGAAGTATCTAGGTCATGTGACTTTGAAGCTATTTAATTTCAAAGCCTTTTTAGCACCTATATCCGCTTATTAATAAAATGTGCATCGATTGTAATCAAAACTAAAGGCTGTGCAATGTGTGGCCCATCCATCTGAAGGATACTGTACTGATTTGAACATCCTAGGTCATGTGAACTTGAAGCTATTGAATTTCAAAGCCTTTTTAGCACCTATATCTGCTTATTAATAAAATGTGCATCAGTTTTTTGTAATTCTAAAGGCTGTGCAATGTGTGTCCCATCCATCTTAAAAATACAGATTTGATTTGAATTATCTAGGTCATGTGACTTTGAAGCTATTTAATTTAAAAGCCTTTTTAGCACCTATATTAGCTTATTAATAAAATGTGTATCATTTTTTTGTAATTCTAAAGGCTGTGCAATGTGTGTCCAATTCATCTGAAGGATACAATTTTGATTAGAAGTATCTAGGTCATGTGACTTTGAAGCTATTGAATTTCAAAGCCTTTTTAGCACCTATATCAGCTTATAAATAAAATGTGCATCAGTTGTAATGAAAACTAAAGGCTGTGCAATGTGTGGCCTATCCATCTGAAGGATACTGTACTGATTTGAACATCCTAGGTCATGTGACCTTGAAGCTATTGAATTTCAAAGCCTTTTTAGCACCTATATCTGCTTATTAATAAAATGTGCATCAGTTTTTTGTAATTCTAAAGGCTGTGCAATGTGTGTCCCATCTATCTGAAAAGTACAGATTTGATTTGAACTATCTAGGTCATGTGACTTTGAAGCTATTGAATTTCAAAGCCTTTTTAGCACCTATATCTGCTTATTAATAAAATGTGCATCAGTTTTTTGTAATTCTAAAGGCTGTACAATGTGTGTCCCATCCATCTGAAGAAAACTGTACTGATTTGAACATCCTAGGTCATGTGAACTTGAAGCTATTGCATGTCAAAGCCTTTTTAGCACCTATATCTGTTTATTAATAAAATGTGCATCATTTTTTTGTAATTCTAAAGGCTGTGCAATGTGTGTCCCATCCATCTGAAGGATACTGTACTGATTTGACCAACCTAGGTTATGTGAATTTGAAGCTATTGAATTTCAAAGCCTTTTTAGCATCTATATTAGCTTATTAATAAAATGTGTATCAGTTTTTTTGTAATTCTAAAGGCTGTGCAATGTGTGTCCAATCCATCTGAAGGATACAATTTTGATTAGAAGTATCTAGGTCATGTGACTTTGAAGCTATTGAATTTCAAAGCCTTTTTAGCACCTATATCCGCTTATTAATAAAATGTGCATCGATTGTAATCAAAACTAAAGGCTGTGCAATGTGTGGCCCATCCATCTGAAGGATACTGTACTGATTTGAACATCCTAGGTCATGTGAACTTGAAGCTATTTAATTTCAAAGCCTTTCTAGCACCTATATTAGCTTATTTATAAAATGTGTATCAGTTTTTTGTAATTCTAAAGTCTGTGCAATGTGTGTCTCATCCATCTGAAGGATACAATTTTGATTTGAATTATCTAGGTCATGTGACTTTGAAGCTATTAAATTTCAAAGCCTTTTTAGCACCGATATCTGCTTATTAATAAAATATGCATCAGTTGTAATTAAAACTAAAGGCTGTGCAATGTGTGGCCCATCCATCTGAAGGATACTGTGCTGATTTGAACATCCTAGGTCATGTGACTTTGAAGCTATTGAATTTCAAAGCCTGTTTAGCACCTATATTAGCCTATTAATAAAATGTGTATCCATTTTTTTAATTCTAAAGGCTGTGCAATGTGTGTCCCATCCATCTTAAAAATACAGATTTGATTTGAATTATCTAGGTCATGTGACTTTGAAGCTATTGGATTTAAAAGCCTTTTTAGCACCTATATTAGCTTATTAATAAAATGTGTATCAGTTTTTTGTAATTCTAAAGGCTGTGCAATGTGTGTCCAATTCATCTGAAGGATACAATTTTGATTAGAAGTATCTAGGTCATGTGACTTTGAAGCTATTGAATTTCAAAGCCTTTTTAGCACCTATATCAGCTTATTAATAAAATGTGCATCAGTTGTAATCAAAACTAAAGGCTGTGCAATGTGTGGCCCATCCATCTGAAGGATACTGTACTGATTTGAACATCATAGGTCATGTGACCTTAAAGCTATTGAATTTCAAAGCCTTTTTAGCACCTATATCTGCTTATTAATAAAATGTGCTTCAGTTTTTTGTAATTCTAAAGGCTGTGCAATGTGTGTCCCATCCATCTGAAAGATACAGATTTGATTTGAACTATCTAGGTCATGTGACTTTGAAGCTATTGAATTTCAAAGCCTTTTTAGCACCTATATTAGCTTATTAATAAAATGTGTATCAGTTTTTTGTAATTCTATAGGCTGTGCAATGTGTGTCCAATCCATCTGAAGGATACAATTTTGATTAGAACTATCTAGGTCATGTGACTTTGAAGCTATTGGATTTCAAAGCCTTTTTAGCACCTATATTAGATTATTAATAAAATGTGCATAATTTTTTTGATAAACTAAATGCTGTGCAATGTGTGGCCAGCTCTCTAAAACACACTACATTAATTTGAAGTTTCTAGGTCATGTGATCAGGGAGCTTTTGAATTTATAAACTGTGCCCAAAAATGTAGTGATGCGCTTTGTTGACGGTCCCTTGCAACTTCCATTGACTGTGCACATATTGTACACAACCTTGAGAATAAAATATGGTGCCATTGTTTATTTTTTGTCGGAGTCAGGAAAACAAGACCTGTGCAGTGTTGTACACATTTTTTCTTTCAAAACTAGACTAACACAAGGTTTCTAGCTGTTATCGTTGATGTGCTATTGAGCTTTGAATGTTCGAAAATCTGTCAAATATCGAACATCAAACCAACTTTATCACGGTGTAGTCCACTCCAAAATGCCTTACGCATTTCAAAGTTTATCTAAATATAAGTACTTCTTCGTCAGAGGCTTTATGGAAAAGGCGCCGGTCCTGGCTATGAATTTAAAGACTCATAATATGTGGGTGTGTAGTCCTGGTAGAAGCCAATTGGTGGAGCAAAGGTGACTGGCCCACAAATATGGACCAATCAACAACTAGCTATCAATTCACGGAGCATTACTATATGAATCCTGAATGAATGAATGAATGAATGAATAAGAAGCACGCTAATAACACATTTGTTGATAACATATAAACACACAAAAAAAGGCAGTATGTTAAAGAATCACAGGTCTACAAACGAATGGATTACAAAAAACAGCCTATCATATTTGGCAAATTTAACAAAAAACAAATGTATATCAGAGCGTATTTTAAACATATTATAAAAACATTGTACCTAGTTCAAAGCATTAAAAGACTAAAGGTATCAGTATTAAATTTGAACCACAATATTCTAAGAATAAATAAAGTAAATAAAAAGTAAAATATATGAATGAATAAAAATATAAATATATGTATATCACGCACCGAGACAACAACACGTTATTCAGGATACCCAACCATAAATATATATTCTAAAAGTTAAGGTATAGGACCACTATTTGCATTCAATGATTATTCAAAGGTAAATCGCTAGAATGACCCTGTGTGATGAATTGATGTTAGAAAATTTATATTTAAGAAAATTAATATTTAAAAAAAATATTTTTTTTATTAATATTTAAAAAAAATGATTTCAGGAAACTAATTTTCAAAAACTAATAAAAGTTTTTCAGAATTTCTAAAGTGTTTAAAATATTTATAGTATTTAAAATATTAACTTCAAAAAGTGCTAAGGTGAATGTGTGTGCAAAAATGTTTGTGGGACATTTATATATAAAAAGCCGACAAATCAATGTCTTTATTATTGCCATGGGGTATAGTGTATCCAAAAAATTAATCCAATAGGTTTCTCTTTTTCTCAAAGACAGAAACCTATTTCCTCCTCTGTCACTGGCTGCTTCCTCCAAGTAAGCACAAATTTGTCTCTGATAAACAGCTTTAAACTAAATTTTCCAGCACTTCAGCATCTTTAACTACCAGAACTGCTAGACAGCTTCTTGCAGACACAGATTCTAACTCATCAAATCCATCTTTTGACGATCAGGAGTCAGACTCAGATCAAAATTCTGATGTTTAAGATTGAACATCTTAGGTCTCTGTTAAAGAAGGTACCCTAGGGCTAAAGGATCTTAAGCCTCTGGAAGCAAAATCCATTAAAGTGACAGTCAAGTAAAAAAAAAAACTTTCATGATTTAAATAGTGCATGTCATTTTAAACATCTTTCCAATTTACTTTTATCACCAATGTTGCTTTGTTCTCTTGGTATTCTTAGTTGAAAGCCAAACCTAGGAGCTCCATATGCTAATTTCTTAGACCTTGAAGGCCGCCTCTAATCGAAATGCATTTTGACAGTTTTTCACCACTAGAGGGCATTAGTTCATGTGTTTCATATAAATAACATTGAGCTCATGCACGTGAATTTACTGAGGAGTGAGTACTGATGGGCTAAAATGCAAGTCTGTCAAAACAACTGAAATAAGGGGGCAGTCTGCAAAGGATTAGATACAAGGTAATTACAGAGGTAAAAAGTGTATTATTAAAACTGTGTTGGTTATGCAAAACTGGGGAATTGGTAATTAAGGGATTATCTATCTTTCAAAACAACAACTATTTTGGTGTTGACTGTCCCTTTAAATTGGATTTGATTTTCAAGCCATGTGTTAAAACCCCAGATTTTTAACAGATAAAATCATCAGACCTTGACTTACTTTTAATTCATCTTCTGCATTCAAAAACATGTTTCCTTTACCTTTCACTAGTATGGACCTTTGAGAAACAATTCCAAAGGTTGATGATGCCATATTTACACTTTCAAGAAGTACTTACTATCCCTTTAGAAGATAGAACCACTTTTTAAATTAGAGTCTTTCCACAGAAAGGCCTTTCTTCAAGCTGGTTTTATTTAAAGGGATACTAAACTCAATTTTTTTATTTCATGATTCAGATAGAGCATGCAAAGCATGCAATTTTAAGCAACTTTCTAATTCACTCCTATTATCAATTTTTCTTTGTTCTCGTTCTTCTTTATTTGAAAAAGCTCGAATGTAAAGCTTAAGAGCTTGCCCATTTTTTGGTTCAGCACCTGGGTAGCGCTAGCTGATTGGTGGCTAAATGTAGCCACCAATAAACAAGCACTATCCAGGGTCTGAACCTAAAATGGGCTTGCTCGTAAGCTTTACATTCCTGCTTTTCAAATAAAGATAGCAAGAGAATGAAAAAAATGATAATATGAGTAAATAAGAAAGTTGCTAAAAATTGCATGCTCTATCTGAATCATTAAAGAAAAAATGTGGGTTTAGTATCCCTTTAAGCCCAGCAAATAGTATTGCTTGTGTGGCTGCATCCTCTACCCTTTGGTGTTACAATTTTTCTGAACAGATCTCATATAATTCTGTTGATGAATATTTTCAATCTCATCTCAAACATGTTCGGTCAGCAAATGCTTTTATCTGTGATGCCAAAAACATGGCATTGTCAGTTTTGACAAGGAGAGCTTTGTGGCTCACATCTTGTAGTATAAGCAATGTTTAGCTTGACTGGGCCCATTGAAAGTATAGGGCACGCTAAAGAGATGTCAGCTGAGCTAAACATTCTCTGGGAATTTTGTTTTACCATTCACTTGTAATACCAGATTATGAGCTATTTTGTGTGTGGGCCCACGATATTGATAGTGCACCCTGCGGTATTAATAGCACTCCACTTGTAATCTAGGCCTAAATGTTTTCAGTAGTTGGCATATTACTTTTATTCATTTCTGCTTCAGACCCCTGGAATTCTGACTGACCCTAGCCAACTAAGCTAAACAAAATGCCCTAATAAACCTACAGAAACACATTATTTCCTTTATCATTTTCACATGCTATATCGGAGGTCTCAATCTTGCAATGATATAACTTGTTTTTTTTTTCTACTTGTGATACAGCGATTTGTAGGCTTCCTGTTAAAACTTGTTTCACTGCCCTGCTATTTGAGTGATAATTAAAGCCAGCCCTCCTAATGTGTTCCTCCTTCACCTTTCAGCATGTATCTTATTGAAAAGCCACAAGACTCTATAAAGGTTTAACTGACAGTACATCTATCTATAATTCTAAAATAAAAAGTAAATTGTACTAAAACAGTGTGTGAGTTGTACAATGAGTACAACAAAAGTGAATAACCTAACTTTGAACAAGCCAAATGATATAAAATGTCCATGAATATAATTTCTTTAACCACAAAAGTTTTTCTGGTCTCCGTAGATCAGCATATGCAAGAGAAAAAATTAAAACCCAGTGCAATACTATCACAGTTCCTGTTAATTTGCCTTAAAGAATATTACTCATGTTCTTCTCTTCTGAGTTGTGAATCAAGCACCTAGGGGGCGAATTATAAGCTCCGAATAAAGCATGATGCCCCTGTTTCCGTGCGAGCCTTCAGGCTCGCTGGGAACAGTAGTTATGAAGCAGCAATCTAAAGACCGCTGCTCCATAACTTGTCCGCTGCCTCTGAGGCTGCAGTCTTCAATCCGCCCGATCCCATACGATCGGGCTGATTGACACTCCCTCCTAGCGGCATTGTGGAGTTAGTAAATCAGCACTGCACAGTGTTATAAACTTTACAGTTACTTGGGTGCAGTACTGTTCCTACTTATATTCAAAGGACAGTGTGTATCATGCTATATGATTGAAATTACTGGTAGTAAGAAATGAGTATTGTAGCCAAGAGTGCTAGCTGGAGCCATGCATAATTTCTGATTACTGTAGGGGCCCGATCTGATATGCAGCGTCGCCCGCAAATGCCGGCGACACTGAATTTTGTGCTGGTTTGGTATCCTATATACGGCGTAACCTAGAAGTTACGCTCGTATATTTCTGCCGTCGCCCGTAGTTTTTTGGGCCATAGGCAGGTATAGCAAACCAGCGCAGTTTGGTATCCAATATACAGCGTAAGGACTTACGTGGCGAAAATGGAGAAATCTTACTCCATTTTCACCTCTCCACAAAAAGCAGCCGTAGTAAGCCTTACGCTGTGTATTGGAGGCCCGTAACTCCCTAAACTAGCTACAAAATAAACCTAACACCTAAAGCATGCGCAATGTCTATCTACCTGTCAACCGTGATCCCCCGCCGCAATCCCTAATAAAATATTTAACCCCTAAACCGCCGCTCCCAGACCCCGCCGCCACCTATATTAACTACCCCCTAATGTGATCCCCCTACACCGTCGCCAACTATATTAAGCTACCCCCTAAAGTGAGCCCCTTACACCGCCGCCATCTACCTTACCTACCCCTAAAGTGAGCTCCTACCCCGCCGCCATCTATTTTAAAATTATTACTTTAGGGGGTAGGTAAGGTAGATGGCGGCGGGGTAGGGGCTCACATTAGGGGGTTATATATTTAATATAGCTGGTGGCGGGGTCCGGGAGCGGCGGTTTATGGGTTAATAACTTTATTAGGTGGCGGCGGGGTCTGGGAGTGGCGGTTTAGGGGTTAAAACATATTTTATTGCTAGGATAGTGAGGGGGGATAGCGGATAGAGGGTTAGACGTGTCGGGCTATATTTGGGAGGCGTGTTAGACAGTACGGGTGATTTTATACTTTAGTCAGGTTTTGTAGGCACCGGCAGTTTCTAAAGTGCCGTAAGTCACTGGCGACTCCAGACATTGCTGGTTTGTGAGACTTACGGCACTTTAGCCTCTGACGGCGCCGTATATAGGATAGCTCGAGTTGCGAGCTGAAACTGCGGGCGGCGGGGGTTCCCTCGCTTGCGCCGCAAACTACGCTGCATATCGGATCGCGCCCTAGATGTTTTGTTTTAGATAAAGAAAAGAAAAATCCCAGGCGCCTACCCTAAGGAGGCTAGGTTAGAGTATAATTGGATGGAGAGCCAAATTGTTCTAAAATGTGTTTTTAATACATAAATAACAGTAAATGCGACGATTAAAACAAGTTCAATACAAGACTATCATGGATCCATGGTACATTACATATATCATATATAAAACTTGGGTATCAAATAAGTTAATAAAACAAGTTAAAAAATCAGGTCCAACTAATGGATAAAATATAGGTAAATCTTAAATATATATGCGATTTGGTCAGCGAGATATTTCACAAAAACAATTAAAAACAATAATAGACAATCCTATTAAAACATCCAAGGTGAAACAGTGTAAAAATTCACGGTGAAACAGTGTAAAAATCGATGTGAAAAAATCAGAGTAAAACAATAAAGCTTGCAGTGCAAATCGATAAGGAATCCAAAAAACAATTTCAAATGTGAAAAAAAGTCTCTAGTCCTATGGAGTGTAAGGAATATATTCCAGTGATTTCGATTCTCTGAGGGATGGTGATGGAAATGTCAGAACAAGTGCAAATGCAACAGCAATAAGTGTGGGAATATCACAGAAAAACGATGGTGTTGTAGACAATGTGAAAAAAAATATAAAAAGTGTAGATTTTTGAAAAAAACGTTAGAAAAAATGTATATAAAAGTGAGAAAAAGTCTTTTGATGGTGGTACTCCCAATGGTCTTCAAACGTATGTGACTTCAATAATAGGTTTTAAAATGAGATGTAAAAAATAAAAAATAAAATGTAGAATATAAAAAACTCGAACAATCACCTGTGGAAAAAAACAGAAACACAATATAGTGTAGATGGTCCTGTCATTATAGTGGATCTGCCAACTGATCGTTTAATTATTGGTAGTGATCTCCTGAAACGATTAAGCACCATAATTGATTGCATAAATAATGTAATTTGGTCGCAAGTTAAACGGCCTATCAATTATGAAAAATCTGGTATATCTCACGCCCGACATAGCTGTCATGTGGTGGAAGAGAAACCAGATGCTGTGGAGATTCATTTCAGAAATAACTCTGTACCTGAAATCACTATTCTACAAATAGATGATCAGACTCCTTTTAGTGGCTCTGATGGTAATACTTTTAAAATTTCGCCTGGAAAGATAGCGAATATTTCCCTAGATGGCGATATATTAACCATATCACTCCACAAGGGGGATCCTAAAATCCCTAAAGGGGGAGACCATGCTCAATACCTTACAGGGATTGAGAGAGTTAAAGAGGATCTATTTATCCCTATACAAGTGCATGACCTTGGTAAAACCGAGTATGCTAAAATAAACTTAAAACAGGAAGCTAGCTATATAAGCGAAGGTTTATTAGCGCAGATAGCTGAACCTAAAGTGATTAAATATCTTTCTCCCCAAGACCACAGTGTCAGCAACCTGGATGACAGGTCTGAAAGCTATAACATCACAGCTAAGTGCTTATTATCTATCTCTATAGGAAATAAGTCAGTGAAGCACCTGTTTTTAGTTTTAAATACTCCCCATAATCAAATATACATTGGCAATGATATCTTACATAGATATGCCATACAAATAGATTTGATTAATTCTTGCCTCTGGAGCAGGTTAAAGGGGGACCCTGAAGTATTTCAGGATGAAAATGCAGCCCTGAAATCAAACCAGCAATTGCCATATGCTGTGAATATGCAGGTATCTAGCGATGTTATAATTCCTGCTGGGGCTGATAAATTTCTTTTACCCTTACAGGTAAAGAGAGGTCAGAAATTAAAAACTTCTGAAACACTGATTTGCCTCTCCCATAGAATACAAAATCTGGGTGTCTCAGTAACCTACACTCCTATGGTGAATATTGGAACTGTTCCAATAAATATTATTGTGCATAACATGACCCCACAGGATATAACATTATCCAAGGGAACTACCATAGGATATGCACTGGAATCAAGTTATTACACTTTTGGATTCCAGAATAATGTAATTGGGCTAATACCTGAAGGATACCTAACTGAAGAACAATTAATAGAACAATCCTTTGCATCTATGCCAGAGGGTCTATTTAATATTCAGTCTATTTATC
Source organism: Bombina bombina (assembly GCF_027579735.1). Lineage (NCBI taxonomy): Eukaryota > Metazoa > Chordata > Amphibia > Anura > Bombinatoridae > Bombina > Bombina bombina. Next base: position 823,332,421 of record NC_069503.1, on the reverse strand, counting down.
CCTTCAGCTCAGAGGAAGGCATCTGTAAAATTGAAGAAGCCTCTCTGGTGTTTGATCAGCCAATCAAACAGCAAGATTACCCCAATACCCAGAATCATGGGAGCAACGTAAATTATAATCAAGGGGATCTCACCTCTAGACTGGAAGAAGCCTATGAAATAGGACAGCCTGAAATCTTTCCAGGATTTCAGCAAATAGTCGAAGAGCAAATATCCTTAGCTAATGGCTGTTCCAGCGATGATGAACGCCAACAGCTGCGAGAACTCCTAATGGAATACAAGGATATTTTCGCTAAGGACTCTTATGACTGTGGTACCACAGACTTGCACATTGCAAGAATACAAACAGATCCTAATGCGCCACCTGTATTTGTCAAACAATACAGACTTCCCTTAGCCTCATATGATTCTCTTGCAGAGATCATAAGGAATTTGGAAGAAAGAGGTATTATCAGACAGGTGCACAGCTCTTATAATAATCCTATTCTAGGTGTCCTTAAGCCCAATGGACAATGGCGTTTGTGTGCTGACTTAAGACAGCTAAACAAACGAGTATACATGTCTGGCTGGCCTGTACCATACATTGACCAGTGCCTAGCACAAATGCAGGGATCCAAAATATTCACTGCCATTGATTGTGCACAGGGATATTGGACCATAAAGGTACATGAAGAGGACCAATATAAGCTAGCATTCTCCTTCCAAAAGATTCAGTATGCATTCCAGAGACTTCCATTTGGATACATAAATTCTGGACATGAATTTGCTGTATTCATGCATAAGGCTATGCCTGACGCACTGGAAAGGGGGACCTTATCTTATGTGGATGATGTTTTAATCAAAAGCACAGACTTTGAAAAACACATTGCAGAGCTTAAACACGTCCTCAGCCAACTTAAAAGGGCAGGTGTCAAATTATCCCTGCAAAAAGCTCAATGGTGCCGCACTCGTGTAAACTTCTTGGGACATGAAGTTACCTCTGATGGATTAAATCCCCAGAAGAAAAAGGTGGAAGCTATAGTGAATTCTAAAAACCCAACTAACTTAAAGGAATTGAGATCATTCCTGGGTATGACGAATTATTCTCGCAAATTCATTGATAATTATGCGGAATTAGCTAAACCACTACTACTTCTTCTAAAGAAGGATGTGAAATGGCACTGGAGTGAGTCTCAAGAGACAGCCATCAGAGAGCTGAAGAGAAAACTCACTCAAGCACCTTGCTTAGCGTACCCTGAAGGTGGTAAACCTTTCTACTTAGAAACAGGGTACACAGATGTAAGCATGAGTGCTGTGTTATACCAAAAGCATGATAATTTGAACAAAGCCATTGCTTATGCGAGCAAAAATCTATCCCCAGTAGAAATAAAGTTTAACGATTGCGAAAAAGCCCTCTTATCTACTGTATGGGCTCTACAAAATTTCCGCAGCTATATACAGGGCGAGAAAATTATTGTAGAAACGGCCCACCAGCCTTTGCTATATTTGCAAAGTGAGAGAATAAGAGATGGGAATTTGTCTAATAGCCGCATAACAGCGTGGACTCTTTCCTTACAAGGCTGGCCCTTAGAAATTCGCTACAAGCAGAATAAAAAGAATCCAGTCGCACAAGGGCTTGCTGAGCTCCACGACTGTACTGCTAGAGATCCTGGGGAAGAATTATCAGAAGATGATTTTCTGGAAGAACAATTGCTTTCCCCATATAAAATGTACAATGAGGACCATTGTCAAACATTACCTTGGGTATATGTTGATGGTTGTTCTTACCATGCCACTATTGATAATGAGCGCAGATTAGTCGCTGGCATTGGTATAACTGGGGCAAACGGATTCTCAAATATATCTGTAGGTTTCAACATTGGACCAAGATCCAGTCAAGTTGCAGAACTAACTGCTGTTTTCAAAACCATTGAAATGGCTATTGAACATGGTATTCATGAATTTGTGATCATAACTGACTCAAATTATGTGCGTGACAGTTTTGTTGAATACCTGCCAACTTGGAAAAGAAATGGCATGCAGAAAAGCAATAACAAACCAGTCAAGCATGGCAAATTGTTCTGCGAGATTGATAATCTGGTAGTATCCAATGATTTAACCATACACTGGAAAAAGACCAAGGGTCATTCCAGAATTCTAGGTCCGGATAAGGAAGGCAATGACCTTGCGGATTCATTAGCCAAACAAGGAGCCATAACTGGAGAACTCCTTAATATTGACCACTTAATGGGTGCAATTCAGGTAGAAGCCATTACCAGAAACCAGGCAAAACAACAGAGTGAGCCTAATTTGGTACAATGGAGTCAGGATTCTCCTAGTGAGGACCTGATCACTAGTCAAAAAGAAGACCCCATTGTAGGCATCTTCTATAAACACATAGAAGATCCTGAAAGCAACCCCATCTCAAAAGATGATTGCATTGGCAAAGAAGATCTTAGAATCTTAATGAAATCTAGATCACAATTCAAGTTACAGGATGGTTTGTTAATTAGAACCTCCAAAACTGGCATCCAGCAGTGGGTAGTACCCACCAAGTTCAGAGGTCTAATGCTTCAACATGCCCATGATGCTCCCACATCTGGTCATCGGGGTGCCAAACTCACGTATGAAATATTGCGTGATTATGCTTTTTGGCCACACATGTTGAAAGATGTTCAAACCTACTGTCAAGGGTGTTTAATCTGTCCACAGTTCCAACCCACTGCACCAACGCATAGAGCGCCATTGCAGAAAAGGGGGATGGTAATGCCATGGTCAGATATACAAATTGATTTTATTGGCCCAGTAACAAGATCATCAAGAGGTAACAAATACATGTTAACCGTGACATGCCTGTTCACTAAATGGGTAGAGTGCATTAGTGCACCTAACAATAGTGCTGAAACATGTGCAGCATTGCTCATCAACCATGTATTTTCCAGATTTGGTCTGCCCCAAAGAATCGAGTCAGATCGGGGGACCCACTTCACTAGCGAAGTGATGACAAAAATGTGGAAAATACTAGGGGTTAAAAGAAAGCTCCATATTGCTTATAGAGCTGCCTCAAGTGGTGGTGTAGAGCGTTACAACCAGTCCATTGTTAAAATCCTCAAAAAGTTTGTGAGTGAAACAGGTAAAGACTGGGATGTAAAACTACCTCTAGTCTTAATGGCATTAAGAGCAACTCCAAGTAGTGCTACCAAGATGTCACCTTTTGAACTGATGACTGGTAGAAGAATGGTTCTACCTCAGCATCTGCTATACCGTACATCAGACCAAAACTTGATAAACGCTGCTAATACACATCAATATGTGGAGAACTTAAGAAAACACCTGCAATATGCCTTTGCATTTGCTCAAAGGAATTTAGAAAGAGCCGCAACTGCCACTAAAACCTATTATGATCTCAAAACATCCAAAAAGGAATATGAAATAAATGATAAAGTTTATCTTTATAACTTTGGAAGAGATCAGGTTAGGGAGAAGAAATTTCTTCCCTCATGGAAAGGTCCTTTCGTCATTACTGACAAAATATCTCCAGTGGCCTATAAAATACGGATCCCCAAAAATGAAAGTTTCATAGATAAATGGGCCCATATCAATCAATTGCGAGCGTGTCATCCCAGATCCCAACTACAAGTCATAGAGGGAGAATGAAGTGTCATATCCCCAAATGAACTAAAGACATACTATAGTTTAAAGATGCCTAACTGATAAACATGAAGGTTCAAAATTGACAGACTATCTACATAGAAGACTGTCCATGATGTGTACGGTCAACATCCTCACCAAATACCACTAACTTTGATCCAATTCAAATACATGTGTCCTACATATTTTTGAATTGGAAAGGGGGATTTATGTCAAGGTATTTGAAATATTATTAAATAATATATAGAGGTATATTTGTCTTTATTTAATAGATCTGTGGATATGAACATGGTCTGTAGGACAAAGGATTAGATCTCCCCCACTCCAATTGCACAGGAGACATTCTTGGCTGAAAGGAGAACAAAGGATTATCTCTGGGAGATATCACACACTCAATATGTTAAATTATGCAATTGTATAATTTAGCAAGGAACTAAAATATAACATAGTTTCAGGATACAGGCAAATATATGGAGACGAAATGTCTGAATTACCCTTTTGGAACTGATCAAAATCATGGAGAGACAGCTTTTATGCACATGGTGTTAATTTTTAAATACACATCTGCACTGCTGGCTAAACAGGAAATATGCTGTTTTAAAGACTCTTACAACTCCTCATGGATTGACCCCATGTGGAGCAATAAAGGCCTTGGAAAACACAGACAAATGCTAAGGTGTGACTCTGGAAGTTCACGTAAGCAGACAGCAAATAAACATTTTTTTTTCTCTCTCTGTTTAAATACATGCCCCAGAATGTATTAAATATAGAAATTTGGGAAATTGTCTAAATTCTATATTATTATTACATGGGTATTTGCTAAGCTTGGGAGGTAACTGTTTTAGTCAGTCAAAAATGTGTAATAACCTCTGTTTTTGCTTATATTTTTCAGACAGATAAATTCAGATATACATAGAAATTATATATATGTTTTGAAAACACAAAAGATCTTACTTAGCCTCTGTGTTTTTAAGAATATAAATAAATACTTATGGACCATACACATACTAATGATTGGATCATCTCTAATAATTATTTCTATTTTTATTGCAGACAACCATTGGTCATGAGCATCAATCTTAGAAAGAGACGGAATGCCGCATGAAATGAATTAAGTCATATCATATAAACATACAAATAAATGTTTATAAAGTTTCACATACATCTTTTAAAATATAGTGAGATGAAAATATGGAAGTTACTTTGATGTGATATGACTATGAGATATATATTTGATGTGATATAACTATGAAATATAAGTTATTTTAATATAATATTAGATATGTGATGTTTCATATCAAAATGATCAGAAAATTCATTAAGATATAACTTATCCAAAACAAATATTATGAATAGTTGTCGCAGTAAATTATGATAAAAATTAATAACCATTTCATAGAAATACTGACTTAAGCTGTTTCAAATGTTGCTGTGTCTGTTTGTGCTGCCACCTGGTGTTATGTTGCGAGAACTACAGCCAGAAGGTTCTCTCTGGCTGTTAAAAATGAAATTTCCAAGGGCCAATCCGATTTAGACTTCCCAGATAACCAATGGGAAGGTCAGCTCCCGCAGGGCCACCCACAATTTACCAGTGATGGGAAAACCAAATAAAAAGTGAATGCAATAGAGAGAAACACAGATTTTCTGCTGAAGCTAAAACTTGTAACTGGTTCCCGCTGGTGTGAGATACCACTTTACTTGAGCAAAGCGAATCTACCCTTCTCATTGATTGCGATATACACTTATTGGTGATCTGAGGTAAAATAATTCCTACCAAGGAACATCGGATATCGACTGCTTTTTACTTTGGTAACGTATTCAAGGTTTTGTAAGATAAGTTATATGCATAGTTAATTTGTATTTAATAGATTTAAAGAAGCAGTGTGTTTTTCTCAAGTTAGCATTTCACAGCCTATATACATATATTGTTTAAATCTGCGTCTGAGTGACCAAGTAACTCATCTATGCAAATTCTGATATTGTCAGTTAATTTTGTATTAGGATAAATTGCAGTTAAATAGCAGAATATATATATTATCCTATTGTTTTATAAACACTGTTTAGAATTGTATTGCTTAGATGTTAAAGGTTTTTAGTCCCATTGTGTTAAATAAATAAAAGGCTGAATTGTGAAGGTATATTTTTCTGGGTTCTGTAAGAAGGATAGCATATCTTAAGAGTTGGTTTTAAACGCATATACATTTTGTTTCATTTCCTTTTATTGCAAATATACTTCAATATGTTTATGGATATTAACTAAATAAAAGAATTCAGATATTTATATTAATTGTATGGTCTAGTAGGTGCATGGTTGATAAGGGTTTCTACTTCTTTGTATTGTGTTTATAACCCTGCCATAAACTTATATATATTATTTGGATAGCACTACTAAGATTTTCATAAATATACTGACAGTCCTAAAGATGTTGCAAATAATAGAATAAGGCTTACCAGTGCTGGTCAACGCGTTTCACCGTGAATTTTTACACTGTTTCACCTTGGATGTTTTAATAGGATTGTCTATTATTGTTTTTAATTGTTTTTGTGAAATATCTCGCTGACCAAATCGCATATATATTTAAGATTTACCTATATTTTATCCATTAGTTGGACCTGATTTTTTAACTTGTTTTATTAACTTATTTGATACCCAAGTTTTATATATGATATATGTAATGTACCATGGATCCATGATAGTCTTGTATTGAACTTGTTTTAATCGTCGCATTTACTGTTATTTATGTATTAAAAACACATTTTAGAACAATTTGGCTCTCCATCCAATTATACTCTAACCTAGCCTCCTTAGGGTAGGCGCCTGGGATTTTTCTTTTCTTTATCTGTCTTATACATTGGGCACCTGCTAGGAGTCCCCCTCCCTAGGCTTAGAGGTTACCATTAGGCGCTGAGGTTTTTTCTATTTATTCGATGTTTTGTTTTAGACATATCTACTTCTTGTGCTTTTTTTAAACTATGCATAATTAACATTTTTATGGGGTAATCAATTGTGAGTTTAATGTCTCTTTAAGGAAGGTTTATTTTAGTGGTGGAATTGGGATCAGGGGTCAGTGCACTAATATGATTTGAAGCTTTAGCTAAGTGATGCCAGGGGTTGCATTATGTTGTCAATGGGTCACTGAATAGACGTGCTTACATATACAACAAATCGAAAAGCCACATCTCTGAGTAGCTGTGGAAGGCAAAGAGCAGAGTTTCAATGGCTGATGATGGAGGAAGCTGTATCTTTGGAAAGCTATACTGCTCTGTCATATGGGGATAATGGTATCTTACCCTATACTGCTCTATCTTATGGAGAGATTAGTATCTTATGCTATACTGTTCTGTCATATGGAGAGAGTGGTATCTTATTCTATACTGTTCTGTCATATGGAGAGAGTAGTATCTTATGCTATACTGTTCTGTCATATGGAGAGAGTAGTATCTTATTCTATACTGTTCTGTCATATGGAGAGAGTGGTATCTTATTCTATACTGTTCTGTCATATGGAGAGAGTGGTATCTTATTCTATACTGTTCTGTCATATGGAGAGAGTAGTATCTTATGCTATACTGTTCTGTCATATGGAGAGAGTGGTATCTTATTCTATACTGTTCTGTCATATGGAGAGAGTGGTATCTTATTCTATACTGTTCTGTCATATGGAGAGAGTAGTATCTTATGCTATACTGTTCTGTCATATGGAGAGAGTGGTATCTTATTCTATACTGTTCTGTCATATGGAGAGAGTAGTATCTTATGCTATACTGTTCTGTCATATGGAGAGAGTGGTATCTTATTCTATACTGTTCTGTCATATGGAGAGAGTGGTATCTTATTCTATACTGTTCTGTCATATGGAGAGAGTGGTATCTTATTCTATACTGTTCTGTCATATGGAGAGAGTAGTATCTTATGCTATACTGTTCTGTCATATGGAGAGAGTGGTATCTTATTCTATACTGTTCTGTCATATGGAGAGAGTGGTATCTTATTCTATACTGTTCTGTCATATGGAGAGAGTGGTATCTTATTCTATACTGTTCTGTCATATGGAGAGAGTGGTATCTTATTCTATACTGTTCTGTCATATGGAGAGAGTGGTATCTTATGCTATACTGTTCTGTCATATGGAGAGAGTGGTATCTTATTCTATACTGTTCTGTCATATGGAGAGAGTGGTATCTTATGCTATACTGTTCTGTCATATGGAGAGAGTGGTATCTTATTCTATACTGTTCTGTCATATGGAGAGAGTGGTATCTTATTCTATACTGTTCTGTCATATGGAGAGAGTGGTATCTTATGCTATACTGTTCTGTCATATGGAGAGAATGGTATCTTATTCTATACTGTTCTGTCATATGGAGAGAGTGGTATCTTATGCTATACTGTTCTGTCATATGGAGAGAGTGGTATCTTATGCTATACTGTTCTGTCATATGGAGAGAGTGGTATCTTATTCTATACTGTTCTGTCATATGGAGAGAGTGGTATCTTATGCTATACTGTTCTGTCATATGGAGAGAGTAGTATCTTATGCTATACTGTTCTGTCATATGGAGAGAGTGGTATCTTATTCTATACTGTTCTGTCATATGGAGAGAGTGGTATCTTATTCTATACTGTTCTGTCATATGGAGAGAGTGGTATCTTATTCTATACTGTTCTGTCATATGGAGAGAGTAGTATCTTATGCTATACTGTTCTGTCATATGGAGAGAGTGGTATCTTATTCTATACTGTTCTGTCATATGGAGAGAGTGGTATCTTATTCTATACTGTTCTGTCATATGGAGAGAGTGGTATCTTATTCTATACTGTTCTGTCATATGGAGAGAGTGGTATTGATGCTTAACTGCTCTGTAATATGGAGATATTGGTACCTTATGCTAAGAGTGGTATCTTATGCTATACTGCTTTGTAATATATATAGAGAGTGGTATCTTATTCTATACTGTTCTGTCATATGGAGAGAGTGGTATCTTATTCTATACTGTTCTGTCATATGGAGAGAGTGGTATCTTATTCTATACTGTTCTGTCATATGGAGAGAGTGGTATTGATGCTTAACTGCTCTGTAATATGGAGATATTGGTACCTTATGCTAAGAGTGGTATCTTATGCTATACTGCTTTGTAATATATATAGAGAGTGGTATCTTATGCTATACTGCTTTGTAATATATATAGAGAGTGGTATCTTATGCTATACTGCTTTGTAATATATATAGAGAGTGGTATCTTATGCTATATTGCTCTGTCATATGGCGATAGTGGTACCTTATGCTAAGAGTGGTATCTTATGCTATACTGCTTTGTAATATATATAGAGAGTGGTATCTTATTCTATACTGTTCTGTCATATGGAGAGAGTGGTATTGATGCTTAACTGCTCTGTAATATGGAGATATTGGTACCTTATGCTAAGAGTGGTATCTTATGCTATATTGCTCTGTCATATGGCGATAGTGGTACCTTATGCTAAGAGTGGTATCTTATGCTATACTGCTTTGTAATATATATAGAGAGTGGTATATTATGCTATACTGCTTTGTAATATATATAGAGAGTGGTATATTATGCTATACTGCTTTGTAATATATATAGAGAGTGGTATCTTATGCTATACTGCTTTGTAATATGGAGATATTGGTACCTTATGCTAAGAGTGGTATCTTATGCTATACTGCTTTGTAATATATATAGAGAGTGGTATATTATGCTATACTGCTTTGTAATATATATAGAGAGTGGTATCTTATTCTATACTGCTTTGTAATATATATAGAGAGTGGTATCTTATTCTA